>NC_051182.1:149176653-149284153 GCF_013339695.2 Rhipicephalus sanguineus
TAGCGCGTGCCAGCATGCATAGTTTTGTCTGCGTTACGCCAAGCTAGGACAGCATACGGCAGCCCGGGCCCCTAAAGTGATCTGCACGTATCATCATCAAGGCGGTCTAAGAACAGGAGGAAGACTACTTCTTCGCGCGATCGCGCGCTCAGATGGCTATGCTAGGTGGTAGAAAGCGGACGGTCGCCAATGGAACTACGGACACAGCCCCGACCAGTGACCACCCTGGTCTTCGTGCCCATGTTGCGACGCCCCAAACCAGATCTGTGACGTCATCCCAACACTTGATTGTGGACTTGGACGAGTCTACAATTAAGCCGTCGTCGTCGTGCAAAAGGTCAGGCCTGTGACAGCTGGATTAGTGGACCTCACCACCGTCGACTTCATACACGACGCAAATTTGTATGTTTTTCGAAATAATAATTATTACTAGGGGACTTTAAAAAATAACAAAAAGCTGCTTCGCATCTAAAAAAGATCTGTGACGTCATGATGAGGCATTTAAGGCTTTCACCGTAATTAACCTATGGTATTGAGTACAATGCGCTCTACTCAGGGAGAGCAGTGGACCACACAACCACATAGTGTTCTCTTAATGTCGAATGCAAGTGGTGGTGCTTGCTGCATGTTACAATAAAGAACGTCCAAGATTGTTCTCGTCACTTTGACGGATGTGCAATCAATTACGCAACCAATAGTGATAAATTTCGAATTGCTAGTAAAACGGGGACGAAAAGTTCTTCCTTCGGCGTAGACCTTTTAATGTAAGTGTAGTGATACGAAATTTCTATATAAATGAAAGAGAAAGAAATTGCGGCAAATCCCACGCCTTGTGGGAACCGGTTTCATGCGAAGCAATCGGCGAATTGTTGTCTATGTTTGCATTCTTCACTTGGCACTTGCCCAGAACTACAGGATGATTGCGAAAGAATTCTCTGTCGCTACGGGCTTCGACGAATGCAATATGACAAGCGCGCCGCCATTTTTCGAATGTTCGGCTCGCGCTCCGATTGGTTCGCGGTGAGGGAATCCGGCGGCAGCTGCCGAAAAAATCGCTCCCGGTATCGATCGGCGCGGAAAGGGCTTTTCCGGCGGATCTCACTGCCGCCGAAGTGGATTCCGCGCGCTTTCGCCGCCGCATGTCTCAGTGTGAACGCGCCGTTGTGCGAATGCATAGAGAACCCGGTCAGTTCATTTTCACTACAGGCGCTCTTAATTTCGACTAAAGAACCTCCGTGCGGCGGACCTTCACTTATGCAAAAAGAATTGTATCAGCTGGTTTTCGTTCGAAGCTCATGTACTTTTTCTCAGCTACTGTAAGATATAGGCATCTTGGAAAGTAAAGGATTGTCTGTCGTGATTGAAGGAATACTTTCGGCTGAGAAACAACAACAGAGTCTCTGATAAAACTTAGTCGGGACGTTCAAGCTATGCGTCTAAAGCCAGCGGCACAAGCGTGTATCTCTCAGCTGAAGTCCTACTATCCTGAACACGAGCAAGTGCTTGAGGTTACAAAAATAGTTACTGCAAGGCAACAATCTGTGGAGCATGTTTGCCTAGTTGACGCTAGTGGTTCAAAACATACCTGATCTCGTATATTCCAGGTAGAAGCAGGCCGACAACCACAGCGTGCAGTGTTCCCGGCTTTACATATAATCTACCAAATCATCTTTGTATACCTAGTTTACGAGCTGGAAGCTAATGGTGTGTGATACCGTTTAAAGGCACTGGCACAACCGGTTTTTCGTACTGCGTGCGGAAACACTGAAATTTCCAGCAGTGCAATACTGGGTAACGACATATACGACAAGTGCGTCTGTGTATGTTTGCGTGTGTGCATGCGTGCATGTATATATATCTGTGTTTATGAGTGTGTGTGTCCATCTGTATAGAATGTAAAAGAAGATAGAAAGCCGTCCATTCACAGCCGTGTTTACGCACAAGGACCTACTTCACCTGAAGCCACAATCACACCACCACTCTCCACCACATCGCAAAAACAGCGCAATCTCCCCATCTGGTGTTGTCATACCAGTGGCACAGACATCCCCGACAGAAGATTGAATTCCGTTTCTCCCCCCCCCCCCCCCCCGCGCGCGCACACACACACACACAAATCTGCTGCGATCGAGGGTGGGTATTGTCGCCAAACAAATTGCACACACCAGCATAGACACTCGCTCTCGGAGCTAGATTGAGGCAACGCGTGAACGGCTGACCGGAATTAAATCGCTGCTGTCGCTGCTGACGCTGGCCTTTCCTGCGCCACGGCAAACCGCCCGGCGTGGTAGAAGCACCGCACACACAGCCATGGACCCGTTAATTCAGCCTGGCTTCATTACCACACGCCCGCATGTGTCTGGAAAGAACAGAGAGGTCGCCGACTTTATTGTGATTCCGTCTTTACTTCTATTCAGTGTATTTTTTGTTTACAGTTGCGCAGTTTGACAGCCTAAATAAAATCGATAAGATTGCGAAATTTCAAAGCCGTACTCTATTCCCCCCCCCACACACGCACACACACACGCATCTATCTATCTATCTATCTATCTATCTATCTATCTATCTATCTATCTATCTATCTATCTATCTATCTATCTATCTATCTATCTATCTATCTATCTATCTATCTATCTATCTATCTATCTATCTATCTATCTATCTATCTATCTATCTATCTATCTATCTATCTATCTATCCATCCATCCATCCATCCATCCATCCATCCATCTATCTATCTATCTATCTATCTATCTATCTATCTATCTATCTATCTATCTATCTATCTATCTATCTATCTATCTATCTATCTATCTATCTATCTATCTATCTATCTATCTATTGACAGCCGTACAGATGCCTATCAGAAGATCAGAGCCGGCGCCCTGCCCCGAAGTGGAATATTGGAGACGAGGTATGGATGCAAAGGGGCAGCAGCTTCCCGGGCAAGAAGTTACTCCCGACGTTCGAGGGGCCCTTCGCGATCACCGAACGGTTAGGGCAGAATACCTGGCGCGTTAGCACCTCAAATCCAAGCTTTGAACTCAATCGGCGGAAAAGGAACAACTTCGCAGTGCATGTGTCACGCTTCAAGAAACGAGTGCGTCGTTTGGACTGAACTGTTGTTTCTCTTTGTTTGCCAGGTTCGCAGCGGGGCCGATTGTGAAAGGCAAGAACGGCAATGCGGCTCGGCTGCTTGCGCGAGGAGCGGGGAGGACACCGAAGTGGACGAAGAGGAGGAGCCAGAATATAGAACAGGTTGCCCGACGAAAGGGCGTTGTCTCTGTCCCTTACAATATATATATATATATATATATATATATATATATATATATATATATATATATATATAATCGGAAGAAGTATCATCGCTGAGCCCGTAGAAATCTTCACAAATGAAGACGCACACGTTTAACAAACAAAAATACCTGATAATATTCACTCGGACGAAGACCGGTGAACCGGCCTCCGTCCGAGTGAATAGGTTGAAGTGTGGCGTCGTTTTTAAGCCATACAACGGTACCAGAGTCTTTTTTTGTATTTTTTGTGAAAAAGGCTCAAAGGCAGAAGAAAGGACGTGAGGGGGGGGGGGGGGGGCACAAGTGTGCGTGTGAAAAGATCACCTTTACACACTTGCTGTGCAATAGTAGCCGGAGGCATTTGGGCACGTGCAAGCACACGAAAGACATAATCCGCCTTGTCTTTTCAAAAACAGACGCCATGCAGGACGCGACCATGCCGAACACAATGGGATAATTTACAACTTTACGATCCTTAAACAAACTTTCTTTCCCAGCAGAACAGCATACATTCAAAACACAGATAAATTGTCATAGAGATTAAAATAAAGCCTCATTTCAGGTAGTACTAACAACATCTTGTGGTAATGTATTCATGGATCGCATTAGGGAAAAAGGACATCTTACAGGATTCTCTTTTACATCTAACTTCTTTTATGTGCTTGGTCAAGACGCAAAGGAATATTTACTCAGGTCGTGAAAAAGAAACTTCACGTTCTATGCCAGTCCTACAGTCGTATATGTCATGAAAGAACGCCAGACAAAGCTTTTTTCTTCGTTCCTGAAGAGGCACAAAGAAAGAGGTGCGTAATTATGTATTTCTAAGTAGCGCAAACCACAGCTTTGAGGCATCTAAGACTGTCGCCTTAATAAAACCTTTAAAAGTGGCCACCTTCGGTAGCCCATTTTGCGGAATAGCTATAACATGCATGCCATTGTTGGTGGTGTCCTTCTGGCAGTCCTTTGTTGCTGAGAGTATTACTGTCACCGGTGTCGTTTCCTTCTTCCTGCTGCCGTTATTGCCGCTATTCTTACAGTTGTCCTCGTTGTGCTTAAAGGCAATACTAAGGCGTTTGTCTCAAACTTGCCGCTAGATTTTGAACGAGTTTTTCTCCAAAGAACGTCTGACTGCATCTCGTTTCTTTTTTTTTTTTCTTTAACGTTTAGAACAACTAATTAAACCATATTTATATCTCTGTTCACCGTGTTTCTGGAATTACGAAGAACACGAAGCTATCAGCAAGACATGGCGACACAGGCCCTTCTGCTTATTTTCCTCTCATCATAGCACGAAAAATGAAAAAAAAAATCACCGCTCAGACACACCGTACGGCTCCAGTGTTTATCACGGCCTGTGATCTACCGAAGTGTCTTCCGTTGCAGGCTTTGATTTCTCTATAACCACATTTAAGAGAAGCGTGCTTTAAAGTTTGCGTGTTGTGACGTTAGCTTAAAGGATATTAGGAACCTGCTAAAGGGTCTTACGGGTAGTGATTCATGTTGTGGTGGGTGTCCTCCCTCGCTATATATGCTGGCAAAATCTGAAGTGGAACAAGCGCGCAGACACTTCGAGATAGCGCATGCACGCGTTGCTTCTTCATTAAACTCTGCCAAGGACTGATGCTGCAAGACAACTTTATTTGCTGGCTCGGAGCCTTACACACACTTTTCGGTGGTCTCGTAGCTTCCAAAGCTGTCATGTACATGGACTTGAAGCTACAACTTCCATCGCTAATTCCCCGCTCCCTTTTACGCTTTCATTCCTCCTTTGGATGAGTGTTTCATTCACAAAGGCGTACTCGTTTCGCGTCAGAATGGTGGACACCACTACATGTGACTCTTGCAGAACCGAATAGACAATTGAGCTCGTTCTGTGCAGCTGCGCTCGTTACGACACCCAGCGATACCTCCTCCGGGTGCCTCTGGCCCGACTTGTCTCAAGGCGATTTTCTGTAGCCAAAGTTATAGGACCATGAACATGTGTCGCGAAGGCGCAGAAGGCAACGAAAGCGTTACGGACTCACTTAAAGTCATCAGGTCTGTGCGACCGCCTGTAGTCTTTACGTGCTCCCCCAAGTGTGCTTGCGATTTATCCATGCCTCTATCTTCTCTCTCTCACTTTTCGCCCCTTTATTTCTTTCCCCAGTTCAGGGTAGCAAAACCGGACGTGCATCTGGTTAACATCCCCGCCTCTCCTTGCTTTTCTATCTGCCTCTGTAACGAGAAACATTGTTGCATAGTGCACTGTTGAATAATAATAACCAGTAAAGTTTTCAGGAATCCTGGTTAAGTACAGATGAAAGAAGGAGCATGGCAAGAAGCGGTTCTTCATAGTTGCGTTATAACTATCGCTGTCAAGGCTTCATCACGACGACGAAGCTGCTTAATATACATCTCTCCAGCGATGACGTGACTGCTCACACAACGCGGCATACGGGCGTAATTAAGAACGACCTTGTTATGCTTGCCGCTAATAAGAAAATAAACAAAGCTAACTTCCCGAGAGAAAGCTCCCACGAAGTTTCACGTGGCTTCCGAAGCGAATAAGAGGAAACAAAAAAACTTTTTGTCCCTCCGCACGCGCTCAGTGAGGCCCCCGCCGGGACAGCAACAAATATTAACATTTCTTCTAGGATGTGGATAACTTCCATCGATAACATCCATCCGATGGTGTATTCGTTCAATCTTTTCCTTTATCGCTTGTATTCTAGTATTAACATTATTTGTCGCTTTTTTTTTCATTTCTTATTTCTATTCTCCGCTCTTCGTATCAGAGCAGCACACGTTCCGTGTAGGTGCAGTTATGTTCGCGGATGTTTACTCGCAGTCCACAGAAGAGAAGCTGTCGTGTTTATATTTGCCTACGTTTTTTGATCGCTCATCTTTTGTGTGAAACTCAATGGTGCATCAGAAATTGTGTACACTGCAGTTCAAATTTTAGCAGAAAGATCATCATCATCATTAGCCTGAATACACCTTCTGTGGGATGTGTCTCCCGTGATTCTCTCCCCTGTTTTCCAGGTTAAACAAGAGTGCATGTTGTCAATTATTGCCAAAGAATAATTCTGTCTGTTTCACGTCCTTGAGTTACTCATGGTCTATGACAGATGGCCTAGCCTCTGACCTCTAAATTATTTTCATTACCAGACATTATTAACGTGACCAGCAATGCCCTGCCACACAAGCATTCGTCTTTTCTGAATGCAGGAAAAGAACGCGGCAGAGGCTCTTGCCTGGAATTCTACCCCGTATCTATTGCTCGCTTGCTGGACTAACTGCCTCGACACTTAAGCAAGTAGAGAATCAAATTCGGGAAAGAAGGTTCAAGTGATGCAACACAGTGTCACTCCTACTCTGTGCTAACAATGCATGAGTACAGAAGGGGACCCTGAAGGACGAAGTTACGAAGTTTTTTAACGAAGTTATTTCGTCTCAAGTGGTACAAGTTGAAAGCTCCGAGGCGTTAGAAAATTTGTTAACCAAATTATGTCGCGCTCAATGCTGCGCCACGGGCAAGTGTCTGCTGGCTTTTCTTGCAGAAGAGTGGATTGCTACGCCCCCTGTGCCGATTACTATGCGGGTAAGAGCACGCCGAACTAAACCATGGAAATTATAGTTAACGACGGCAGTGTAGTTAGGGCTTTTTACTCGAGGCACTGCGTTAGGTAAACTCATGCACTTTGCACTGGCACGCCACGCGGCGACGTTTAACTGCACGTCGCGTGCAGTCAGGATGACACTTATAGTTAGATAGACGGCTACGCCAGTTAACGAGCAATCGTTAACTGGTCCAGTCATCATCATGGACGTTAGTCGACAGGATGGAGATGTGCTATTTGGCGTCAATGTGGGTGCATCCATGTCAAACGGTGCTATAGCGGTCAAACACCAATCGTCATTCTGCAAACTCTCATATATCAATGTACAGTAACAATTCACTAGTTCTGTGAAGACATGGTTCACTTTCATGTTATACCGTTTCCTATGACAGAGGGGTCAACCATGTTTTGTTTTTTTTTGAACAGAGAAGCTGTTTAGCAAATCGTTCCTTGGTCATTTCGTACCAAAAACTATCATCATCGTAAACGGGTATGCGGCACAGAAATTGGGTAATTCCCACTACTCTCCGCTGGTCCAGTAAAAATGAAGAAGAAAACTGTCGTCAACACACTGTTATATGCCACTGCGCGGCCTATCAGGAAACTATCATCATCATAAACGGGTATGTACCACAGGAATTGGGTGAATCCTACTACAAGCAACTTCGACTTCAAACAAAGAAGGCAACATTTAGCCCAAGAAATGGCTGCGAAGCGACGGCGGCGAGCCGAACATCCCGAGTACGTTCAAGGGGAGAATACAAGGGAACAGGAAAGGCAACGGCGGCTGCGACAAGACCACGAAGCGATGGAATGCCTACGCCAACGACGACGTGCCCGTAGACCTATGAGAGGTGCTAACGCTTGGTTTCAGCGCGAGGTTCTCTCGGTGGAGTTTGAAAATCCCTGTCGCGTCTGTGACTGTCTGTGGTTTAACTCGAACCTCGCTGAGGACAAACGTAGAAACAACCTGCATCACTTAGCTAACGCCTAGATACGACATAGAAGCAACCAGGTTATTCTTCAGAGTCATCCGGTTTCGCTGTTTCAAGCCTTACGCGGCTTAGTGCAAGCTTCGCCCCATATTTTTGCTAAGCCATCCGACTCTTAGGGTTTACGATCAATCATTGCAAGTCCACCGAACATTGACCATCCTTAGAGAGAAAGCAAAAGCCAGCCAAATCAGTAATGCCCAAAATCATACGCATCAATCCGAGAGATATCAGCAAAGAGTGTTGCGTCCAAATCCGGCAATATCACTGATTCTCACTTCATGACTGACAGAACGAGTGCCGTCGTTCCAGTCGCCTAATGAAGCTCCTAATTATACCTCGATAACGAAAGCGCAGAAATACAGTCTCTAATGACCGAGTCGCCAGCATGCATTCGAGAGTCGAGTAGAATAATGACGCACGAATAAAAATATATGCGGAGATGATGCTCGTGGTATTCGGGGATGAGAAATAAACGAAAATGTTAATTTCATGCTTTTCGTTTCGCGTGTGAAACTCAGCCTGCATAGTTAAGTTACTGAAGTATGCGCCTAATGAACGTCTTGGATTGATTATTCCGCTAGTTGCGAGTGGGCGCATCGCAAGGGAAAACTGGAACGTATAAGAACATATGATATGGAAGGCAAATATTCAAAGGTATTTAAATGTAGACAGGAAATGTTCGAGCTCGGCAGTGAACTTGCTGGGCAATTAAACTAAAGAATGTTCGTAATTACTGTGCTGTTCATTTTGCCTACATCGAGTCACAGGGTGTAACTGGCGGATGGTATGAGATATAAAGTTAAGATTCGGAGGGAAGATATTCGACCGAATAGAGATGCGGATTTGAAGACTTCAAGATCACCGGCGAGTTCAACTGAGCGTAATTAAGTGCCAAAGATGGTGACTGTATATATATATGACCTCTTGCTCATAATGTCAAATTTGGAAGTTCAGCCATTTTGCGCGGAAAGAGAGAGCAAAGAAGAAGAAGAAGAGAGATCTGGAACACAGAAAGCCGAATATAGGGTTGTTAAAATATCAAAATTTCCAGAGAAGAAGCCATAAAAACTTACACGGTCCCTTATGCCTTCGCCTAAGATGACTCGTAGGTGATAGCCATCATCTTTTCCTTCTAATTCGATGTATTGATTCCCCCTCCCCTCCAAAAGCTATCTGCACCTCACCTTCTTCATTTCACCCCACAACAACAGCCTACCCAACCCATCTAATAGCGGGGCGATGGCCTTTAAAGCGCACCCTTCGCGCCATCTCGCGGGCTATAGTGAACACGCTGAAGCACCTCCTAGATCTGTGTACCGCCTTCGGTAACTGGTGCATACAAATAGCTCGACGTTAGCATGCTGGAAGATGCATACTGCCGCCGTGATCGGCCTACCTTTGATCAAGCGATGAACTCACGTGATTACGTTATCATGCGACGTCATGAGTGCGGAATCATAGCGACGTCGCGATGACGTCATTATGACGTCACAAATTCTGCTGACGCGCGACCTCACAACGACTTCATGTGGTGACGTCATCACGTGAGGATGATTTCTGCATCACTCATGTTGGCGCCGCCGGCGGTCAATTTTCGCGTTAGATGAGGAATGTAAGGCTTTCGCCTTAATACGGCAAACAGCTGCCGACCTCGCGCTTTTAACTTAGCTGCACCGAACTAGGCTTCAAAGCAACATTGCCTCACCTGGTGCACAGCTTTTAATACAAAACGCGTGATACTGTAGCTCACGACAGAGAGAAGCCTTTGGCAAGTACGTCCTACACGACATCGCACACAACGGCATTGGCCGAAACACTGCCCGCCTGTCTGCCGCTGTTCTATACCGACCAATGATCTAGCACAAAAATAGGACCCGATAAAGAAATAGACAAACAGAAAGTAGACAGCGTGGATAAAAACACAACAAAGAAACGTGCATGCCTGCAACGAGGATGCCTCCCACCATGGCCCATGTCAGCCGTGCTTTCGGCGTGTGGGCAGTGGGTGGACATGTTGGAACGCGGCCGCCGCAGCCACCAACGCTCAACAAGATTAACGGACGTGACCCAACCCCGGATAGGCAGGCACAGAAAGTCACTCGACGATGGCGGGCATTGGGTGGAACTATGACGGCCAGCGGAAGGAAGCTGAGGGTTTAGCGAAACTTGTAGCTCGTAATGTCCGCGATCTGTAATGAAATGTGTGCTGACTCTGCTAAGTAAGACGTCGGGAGCTCGTCAAATTCTTGCATAGAGTTGAGGTTTCAACAGAAGTAAATACTGTGAGGCATTTAAGGCGCTATTGTGGATGCGGCGGCTTCGATCATGCACAAACGTGCATTCTAAGCTTGAAATGTAAAAAAAAAAATTTCAGAAGCCTTTGCTCTAGTGGGAACATAGGGGTAAGGGAAGCTGGGCGTAGTCCGTGCCTGACCTACTTCTTTCATTTCTTTCTTCCTATGGCATTGGGAAATGCTCCCTCCTGACTGTTTCCTTCCTCCATGCGGGGAATGAGACCTTCGTCAACGTGCTTAGCAGAGCTACACTCCAGCTGCTACATGCAACAACTACATTCACGCGTCAACATACAGAGACAAGAATTAAATGTGGCAATGTGAAATAACAAGCGAACTCAATAAAAGACCTCATTGCCATGTGAGAAATGCCTGAACGCCTACTAGCCCATGATCGAGAGGGCGTGAATGTGCATACCAATAAGCACGTGACCTTAACCAGTCGCACGGCAGCATTCTTACTCAGGTCAATATTGAGTATATTGAATTAACTTGAGCAGGAGAGAGCAAAATAGCAGGCATTTATTATGGCGTATAATTACTATCGAGAAAATATTAAAGGAAAATAGGTGGGACAAGACATAGCACTAGTCACTTGGCAAAATTTGTTCAAACAACTCGCGAAAAAAGCACGATGTCCTTCAAAATGTGCAGACAGATGCGCAAACGAATGTGTGACAATGAGATAGTGAAATGTGAAAAGTCGCACATGCCACTTAAGCGCACGCAGCCTGCCATTAAAATAGTGTGAATATGAATCATACAGCACAATATGCTTCCTGTTATGCTCCACAGTTCATGTTCATACTACTGTATTGAATGTTGAACAATATGAACAATCGTATTCATACAATTGTTCATATTCGGCATCTGCGCCATAACCACAATTTCTCGAAGTTGCCGCCATTTCAAAACATCGTAAATAGCCATCAACGCAACAAGAAAAGAGCTCATAAAACCTAAAATGCGGAATGGCGGACGAATAAAAGTGTTTATTCGAAGCACACATCAACCGGCTGCGAATGCCAGTGACCACCGATTAACCCTCAACGTTTTTTTTTATTTATTTTTACGTCTCCTGCACGAAAAGCTAAGTTATTCCACCGGCACCGATTGGACCGCGGGGAATCTATGCTCTAGACTCGAACCTTCCGTCAGAGCAAATACAACCACCTCAAAAAAGACAGCAGCTCAGCTTATTTACCGGTCAATTCGGTGCATTGACCGCATCCGTGCGAACCCAGCGCCTATTTCTATGAATCGTTATGACCGCGGTAGCAAATTGCTTTTCTTTTTTTCTTTCTGTCTTCTGTTTGTTTCAGGAACGCCAAACGAGTCCTAGCGAATAGGTTCGTCTGTTTATGCCGCCTTCTAGCAGGCGATCCTGCGTAATGGGACTCCGGCTTAGACTGTCTGTTCAGCCACCTCGTTTTCGTATGTGCGTAGAACCGTTAGGCCTAAACAACGCCCCAGAGACCTCTGTGGAAGCCGAGTGAGTCGTACTCTAAGGGAACGAGCAGGACATAAGATACGATGGGGGAGCATCGAGGCATAAGGGTGACTTAAGGAACCGATCGATGAATGACTTCGATGATGACCTTTTTCGCAAGTACATCTCTGTTCGCAGGAAAACTCTCTGCGTGGTTAGGCCTCACTGTAAGCGCTCTTCAGTAGTCTAGTAGCTTCCCAGGATTCCGTTATTAAGATTTTTGTTTGAGCTCCGAAGCACCTTATGCGCTCGGGCTATCGGCGTCTCCTGTCGTCGCCTTCCATGGTAAAAAAAGTGGCAAATAAGACGGCGTGTTCGCTCAGGAAAAGCTCGCTCGAACGCGAGAGACAACGACATGTGCGCCTCTCCGACTGGCAAATAAGACGACGCGATGGCTCAGGAAAAGCTCTGTTTCTGCGATGAACGCTGTCCGCGACGCTGTCTGCAGCAATGAGAAGGCGCTGTCCTCTCATTGCTGTTGACGTGTTCCTGTGTGAAACACCGGTGCTTCGCACCTTCCCAGCATTGCCATTCTTTGGGGCGTGTTGGTAAACTGAACTTGAAAGCATATTGAGCGCTTACTCACAGGGACGTAAGGGACGTAGTGCATTGTGTTGTCGTCTCCCTTACGTCCCTGTGTGTGAGCGCTCAATATGCTTTCAAGTTCACCTCCCCAGCTTTCACGTCAGTGGAGCTGCTTGAAGTAAGGCAGTTTTATGGAAGATCAAAAAGTGCCCGTACAAATTTTTAGTATTCGTTTGCTCTTTAGTACGCCAGTGAACGGGAAAGGAGGCACACACCACGTCTTTACAGGGAAAATGAATATGGCTTGGAGGTGGAAAACTCGGGCGGCCCGCGAGTGCGCATAAACTGTAGTGAAGAAGTAATGCTAGAATACGTTACCTCGAAGGGTCTGCTCCATTGAGGCGCAGAGCGCTTGCAATGTCTTCGATCCCGGAGGCAGTAAAAAACAACGTTAGCTGCAGAAAGCTATCAGAAGAAGGGGGGGAGGGGGGATCAGTATATCGACTGAGAAGAAAAAGAATACAGCTTTCGCCTTCGAGTCGTTTTGGGCGATTGCATAAGGGACCCCGCGAGTTTTTGGCATCGAACTTCAACCAAGGAAAGAAAAATCCGCTTTTTATCGGCCACCGGGAATAGGAAAATGACGCGCTGGGAATGCATATTCCTTTCACCGACTAACTTAGGCCTGCTTTGCAGTCCCAATGGGATGCGTGAAAACTAGCTCCTGTTTGCTCTCCTAAAAAGCAGCGAGCCCTTATTTAATGGGTGAAACAGATAAGACGGAGAGAATGAGACAAACAAAAGGAGACAAAAAGGTGAAACAGATAACACAAACACAGTGGGACAGATAAGAAGAGGCAAAGAAAAGGGAAGCCTGGGCATTGTTTCCCTAATTCACTTATCCTATTGGTCGAAGGAGCGGCCAGCAACGTCTGCGGGAACAAAAGGAACAACCGGAAAGTGGAACAATGCGAGGAACAAGAAGAGGGAGGGACGTGTGTACGTGAGGAAGATAGAGGAAACTTTCTCTGGCGGCACAAAATGGAACAAAAGAATTGTTTCCCGGATACGATGTGGGGGACCTCCGGTGTTCGCGAAGGTGGTTCGAATGGGATCCGATAATCTGACCGGATGAATACAAAGTTCTGCGGGAAGTGCACAGTTGCACAAAGTATAGGAGATCGGAACCGGCAAATCGTTGCTGTAAAATTGCCCATGTTGCGTCACATTTCTTTAATAATTCGTTCATGCGTCCGTTAACTATTTATTACATTCACTCATTTGTTCATTCATTGATTCAAGTAATGTTTGTTTTGTATTTTAGTTCATTCACTTCGGAAAGTTGGCATAAGTACACTCTAAAAAACAAAAAAAAAGAGTATATGTTACTGTTTTCGATGAGTAATGACTTGCCACCTATATGACTCTCCTCATAGAGACACATTAACTCCCTTTTGGGTCCCACGACTCTTCGAAGGGAGTATAATGGTCTCCGGAGAGAGAGTCGTATACACGTGGCAAGTCTGGACGCGCAATAAAGAGTCAAAAGACTCCTTGGTCTCGGTGGTAACTAACTTCTGCAATACGAAAATTGGGAAAGCAAGCATTCGGAAAAACAAAATAAATAACCGAGGCAACCAAAATCTGTGACAAGTATAGTAGTACTGTACAGTATAAAAAAGCCTTCTAGGAACTGTAAAAGTTCTTCGCCCCGAGGTGAAACAAACGCGTGCCTTTCATTTGCGCCTTTATTAACGCAAACAATTTTTTACAGCACAGCAGTTATGCCCGCCGTTCCTCCGGTTCGCGATGTACACAACAAACTATCATTATCATGCCGGTGTCCACTCGCTTCTTCATCTTTCGCTTTACTCTCCGAACACGTGTGCCCGGCGCGTTCTCTCCGCTGTGTCGATTTGTCCGGAGCGAGATGCAATAACTTGAATAGGCGAGAGAATGAGTACAGAGAGAGCGAAAGAAAGAGAGGAAGAGAGAGAGAAAGAAACAAGATATGAAAAAGAGCAAGAGAGACATGGAGAGAGATAAAGGGAAGAAGAAAAAAACGAGATACGAAGACAGGGGAAGAAATAGACAGAGAAAGAAACAGTTAGGAAAGATAGAGAGAGAGAAAGATATAAAGAAAGAGGAAGCAAGAAACGGAAAGAGAGAGAAAGAAAGAAGAGATAAAGGGAAGAGAATCATATTGAGTGGGAGAAAAAAAAAAGAAATCGAAAGAAACAGACACCCAATCGAACCCGATCGATACCTAGCAGTACTCATTGTATACAATGTGATCACGTGAACACTCGGCGTCTGAGCATAGGCGTGTGAATGCACGTGTACGTAGTCAAGCCAGGACCAGCCGAGTGCCGACCAGCTCTGCTGCGTGCCAGCCTTGTGCGACTCGGGGCAAGCTGCGCATTTTTTGTTTTTAACAGCGAAGCATCTTAAGGCAGCCCTAATATGTGCGGCCTACCCTGTGAGGCCTGCCCTGTGTGGCCTATCAGGTACGTTCCACAAAAATTGGGTAAATGCGACTGTTCACCACTGGTCCACTAAAAAGGAAGAAGGCAACAGTTTGCCCAACAGTAGAGAACGGGAAAGGCAACGGCGGCTGCGAGAAGACCCTGAAGCGATGAGGCCTACGCCAACGACGACCTGCCCGAAGATGTATGAGAGGTACGAACGCTTGGCTTCAGCGCGAGTTTCTGTCTCTGGATTTTGGACATCCGTGTCGTGTCTGTGACTGTCTGTGGTTTAGCTCCAAGCTCTCTGCGCCGAGAATCAACGTTGAAGCAACCTAGCGTCACCTAGCTAAAGCTTAGCAACGACCTAGAAGCAACCTAGAAACAATCCTCATCACCTAGCTAAGGCCTAGAAACAACCTAGAAGCAATAAGATTAGTCTTCAGAATCTTCCAGTTTCGCTGTCTCAAGGCTTGCACGGCTTAGTGCAAGCTTAGCCATTTTGTTTAAATTGTTTTCTTTTTTATTGCAGGGAGTGCTCGGGGCAAGAAAAGGCTAGGGCTATTGAGTAACACTTTGCAGAAATGTCCTCGGCACATTCCTAAGAAAACATTTTCCAGATTTTCTTAATGAAGCCTGTTGTAACCATCTAAGTAACAAAAAAAATTCGAGAGCACCTACCCTATGGGGTAAATGGGGGCAAATGAAGCTTGGCCAGGGCGTGCCTAACATCGTGGACTTATTTATTTATTTATTTATTTATTTATTTATTTATTTATTTATTTATTTATTTATTTATTTATTTATTTATTTATTTATTTATAGGCAGCGGCCATCACCGGAACGCTGTTTTCTGGGTGAATCGGCATGGCGTTTTTCACGTTCTCTCCAGCGTTCGTCAGCCTGTAGAACGGCCCAACGAAAGGATTGTCACGTGATCGCGGAAACGCGGGTCATGAATTTAGTTTTATCTACGTAGCAATTTCTCTCACGTGTGCAATCCCTAATATAGACCTTACGCGTTGTCCAGCAGAGATCGCTTTTAGTCGACCATCACGAAATATTTCAACGAAGCGCGTGCAGCAATGTACTGCTTCCCATATCCTAACCATGGATTATCGCAAACCGAGCTGGGCAAGCATGGTTTAACCTCACAAATCGAAAGGTCAAAGACATCGCGGACAAGCTGTGAGTGCACCAGCCGCGAACCGGGGCAAGTTCTGGGCAGTTACGCGTTGTTTGAGGATTTCCGCGGGACGCGACCAACAAACATTATTCCGTCCACTGCGGGGATGGCGAGAAGGCACAGCCCTCGTGACACTTGTTCCTTGAAGGGAACTCCTTTTCGCATTGTTCGCGTCTAGCGCCGCAAGCTGGTGTGCTTAGCGAACCTTGCTGGCCCCTGCAGCCAGCTGCTCCAAGCTTCGCGGGACGAACAAACGCTTAAGAAATAAGAGTTGCTTAACTACCACATTCAAGCGATTTCAAAACGCAGCCCTAACACTTGCAGGGCCACATTCCTTACTGCTAGTTACTGGCCAAAAAGTTTTAAACAATATCGTTTTCGGGTTGTTTTTACCATTTGCTTAAATTATAACTAAAACAAGAACTTTCAATGCGCCGAAGTTCTATTTGTGATGTTTAATAGCGGAGTTCCAAAGGCAGATGCAGGGCACCGTACACTTGATTTTCAACTTTTCGAGCTGAAACCGGGTTGCCTGTGCTCGGAGGCAGGCGCTGGTCGCTCCGCATCGCTCCGCCTCCGAGAAATGGCGCCACGCTGCGTGATCGCACCACGCGGATGTCGGCCTCCGTGATTAGCTCCTGCAAAGCGTCGGCACGTTATCGCGCCTCATAACGGAGGACATGCCCGAATTGGGTTTGGCGGAGACGACACTTCCATGAGATTTAGCAAAACAACTTTAAACTGCGCGAATAACACAACACGTAAGAACATAGAAACACCCACACTAAACGAAGGCGCAGGAACACAAGTGACGCATGGGCACTGGCTGACGCACTAATCTCGCCCTCAACTGCAAGAACTGCAATAGCAAGAGCTGTTTTCCTCAGTTGTAAAATACAAAAACTCACAGGGTTCCTCGTGCATTCGCTCAAGACTTCACTATGGTGCCATCATGATGTCACTATGGCGTTACACGACGTGACGTCACATAATGACGTCATCGCATGATATCGTCACTTGGTCAAAGGTAGGCCTATCCAGGAGGCACTGCAAAACCACGCGAGGTGAGGAAAGCTCGCAGAAACTCCGATCCTGAGGTGCGAAAACTTTCATGGGGGATTGATACATTCGACTGAGAAGACTAACGAAGATGGCTTTCGGTTTTGAGTCGTCTTAGGCGAATGCACACGGAACCACGTGAATTGTTTTGTCTTTCGAAAGCTGTAACAGGAGCACTTTGCAAAATATCAGTCTTTTTCTCGCAGGCCGGTTACTGATTCTCTAACTTCGAGCCCAACTTTCTTTTTCAAACTTGTCGTTTTCATCAAATTGGATTAAAAAATCACTGTATAGGATATTACTCTGCTTATGCAATCACGAGCATACCTGTTCGTTTCATAAGTGAAATTATTATGATTTGAAATGAGCTCAGGGATTAGCCGAGTTTGAGGTGATTATCTGTGCTTGGAGTGAATGTGAAAGAACATATCGGAATGATAGGCTTATTAAAAAATATATTGATGTTTCTCGAGAAAAAAAATAACACAAAGTAAAAAAAGAGAGACAATTATTTACCATTACAATCTCAGCAGTACGAAGTTCAAATCCCGAAAGTAAAAATTTCTTCGAATGCGTTTCGCGGTAGCTTCTTACCGCTTTCTTTTCATTATTTCTTTCTTTGTTTGTTTCTTGAAATTAAGGCCGTTCCGTTTCTCCTCCTTTTTTCTTGCGCATTACCTTCAGATCGTTGGCTCCGAAGAGGTACGAAATACGCCACTTGCACGGGTAATTGGCGTTGAAAAAATTTCTTGTCGCGCTATGAATGAGAGACGTGCCGTGGCTAACACGCCATACTTTTATTCTATTGCTGCCCTGCCACGGTGGTCTAGTGGGTATGGCTCTCGACTGCTGACCTGAAGGTCGCGGGATTGAATCCCGGCCGCGGCTGCTCCACTTTCGATGGAGGCGAAAATGTTTGAGGCCCGTGTACTTGGATTTTGGTGCACTTTAAAGAACCCCAGGTGGTCGAAATTCCCGGAATCCCTCCTCTGCGGCTTCCCTCATAATCATTATCGTGGTTTTGGGACGTTAAACACCAGACATTATTATTATTTATTCTATTGATCGCGCACTTCTCTGTCGTCGTCTTCTCCTGGCACTGCTTCCTTCGTACATAACAGGATTCACCCTCCCCCCATAAGAATGCGCGAGTTCAGAGTCTCACAAGCGAAAAATGTCAAAACGCGAGGTAGTTCCATGTCACACGGAGTTCCCTAAAATTCGCCCAAAAAGATTCACAGGAGAGGGCAGCAGTCCGGGAATATCAAGGAGACCTCTGGTGGGCGAGGCTGGCTGCTGCGTTCTGTACAGCATAAGCATGCCTTAGCGTGGAAAGTGATGATCACACAGCTGGTATTCTTGTGAGGAATGTACGACGGCGTTCGAACGCTTTGCAGAATGGACAGGTCGGATTTTGTAGGCGCCTTATTCTTCGTTGTGAGTGGTACACATGCCGCGCATGTATTTGGCGTGCCCGTGGACCAAGGCTGATTGGGCGCTGCCTCTGTTCCTGCAGTGTACGAGGGATGGTTTCGTGTCGTTTTGCACGTTTTGTGTGGCGATGTCGCAGGTATTTCGATCGAAGGCGCAATCTTGATCTCTGGTGGAGAAGGCGTCTGTGGCGTCGTTTCTTTATGTGAAGATGTCTCACACCTTGAATTTGTCATGAGTTGAATATCTTGTTTTCTAATGTCCTTCAACCACGAGTGCGCTTCCATTGAATTTTGGCCTTTCGTGGAGTCTGTCGTGTTGTCGCGCAGGTTTCTTGACTTGCCTCTGCTGGCCTTGCTGATGGTGCTGTAGAATGTGCTGAGGTTGCAGCCCTTTTGGAGCATAACATTGATTTCCTTAGCAACTTGATGTGGGGTCCGGTAGGTGGCTGGTGCATTGTAGCCTGTTGTGATCCTTGTCGGGCAGTGAAGGTAGTGTGCCAGAATTGATAGAGAATTATCCAGAGGCTGCTGCGACGCCGTTCATTACGGACGCTTCTGGCACCCGGCAACGTGCGAGGTCTAATGCAACAGAGACTTCTGTGTTGTTTCGACTATAGCGTGGTTTTGTACTAGATGGTGACACAATAAACATGGCTTGGTCAGATTCTGATTGAGAATGTTTGTCTCCTTGCGGAAGAACTGAAATAAGTTCTTCTGACGCATTGATATGTAGTGAAGGATCGTGGTTTTGTCGATGATGTTCCCGATTAATCACCTCACCTTTCGAGAACGTAGCGAGCTTGTGAGGCAAGCGGTGAGCGTTAGGAGCAACTGAAGAGCCGCATGATAGAAAACCAAGCAGTGGACCACGCATGCTAGGCGAAGAATCAAGGGAATCGGGTTGTTCAGTAACGCCTCATGTCATATAGAGCAGTGAAGACTTTGAAAATGCCGATTTCGTGGCAGAAGAAAAACCTGATGGAAGGCTAGGTCTTTTAGGAATAGGACGTTGACTGGGAGGGCTGAGTTGAAATTTCTCTAGATGGTGGATTGTTGACGAGTCTTCACTGTAGTCTCTAAATCGGGTGATAATCTCTTCTCTGATTTTTTTTACACAGTTCATTGTTCTGGGTGCGTATAATCTGAAGGCCTTACCAGTGACGTAGTCGTAGAAAATGGCGACCCTGTCCCGTTCCGACCATGATGCAGCGGCAACGTGGAGCTCGAATAGGTTGAACCAGTCCTGTACGGGTCCATCGTCCGCTGATCCGGTCTACATTTGGATGCCAAGGTCCGCCGATGGTGCTGTCATGATGATGGTCACAGTGAGGATCCGCTTCTGTTAGTGGTCTACATGCGGTCAAGGTGTCTTCCTGAGGGCTTTATTGTTGATGTGCAGCTGCTGAGTGAGATGCCAGGTCTTCATCCTGTCGACTTGTGTGGCGCTATGAATGAGGGACGTACCGTGGCCCGCACGCCATACCTTTATTCCATTGCTCGCGCACATCGTCATCGGCTTCTCTTAGCCATCGCTTCCTTCATACGTCACATCTTGCTTTATTTTTCAAATTAAATGTATTTAAGGAGACGTTGGTGCCAATGCGTGGCGCCGGCGGCTCCTCTTCTCTTGCACAATGGTTGTCCTCGTAAAGTAGAAATTAAACACAAGGCTATACAAAGGCACATAGTCCAGCACTCGCGCACTCAGTCCAAGTTCTTCAATGGGATATTTTGTCCACACAACGCAAAAGTTGAGAAAACACAAGTGTTCCCACAATTAAAACGTCCACACAAAACTTAACAGTTCAACAAATGTCGTAGCCGACCATGTCACTTGGGAATTGTCTTCTTAAGTGCTTAGTGTAACTGCAACAATGACATTTTGACAAAGAGTTATTTGCTAAAACGAAAAATACTAGAGTATTGTATCCAAGGATACCGGTTAACAATAACGCGAAACAAAAGTTTATCAGATTTAGTAATTTTGTGATATTTCTGATTCCTCCAAAAATTGCACTACCGCGTGGGCAGCAATATTTTTAGAATTTGCTCTTGGCCATTTCTTTGTGAGAAAGTCCTTCAAGCTCCTTTCCGAACGATTTTATAGTTCAGTTGCTTTTTGTTTCATCTTAAACCAAGGAAACGAACGAACAACTGAAGAAAGAGAAAAGTTAGCAGTAGTTTTAAAAATAACAATAAAATATACATTTTACAGCATAATCGTCGGTATGTTCCCCTTTTCTGTTTATTGTTGTCCTGAGTGTAGCACTTCTTTTGTTTTCTTTTGTCTCCTTTACGGACTTATGAAGAAGAGAGAGAGGTCAAAAAAGAGGGAAATGCAGGGAGGTCAGCCAGAACAGTAACATCCGATTTTATACTCGACACTAGGAGGAGGGCGAAAGGGCAAAGAAAGATGGAAAGAATATGGAAATTCAAAAGAGGCACCGCAGATCCTTCCAGTTCGCGCCATTTACTCGAAACTTTCCTTCTCGAGTTTATCAGCTTTTTTAATTTCGTTTATTTCCTGCGTTTAACTGTTATTGCAATATGTAGATGTGTGCTTTATTCTTGTGACCTGTGGTTACTATTCATTTTCCCCGAATCCATTATGTAATGTCCCATCATGGGGCCTTAAGGGTAAATAAATGAATATTATAATGGAGCTTATACTTTGTCCTATTGTTTATATCACTATTTTATTTTAGCTGTAGAAGTGTTTTTGCCTAACCCAGAACCTGCTTATCAAAATTCAGTTTTTTTTTACTATATAACGCATCGCAACAAAAATGACTAAGAATGCTTTCCTTATGGTCACCTAAACTGTGACTTTATGGGTAACTTCTTATAAACGTATGTTCACTTCTCTTTTAGTTTCAACTATGTGCAACTATCTCGAAGTTACTGGAATGAAGAAAGTATGTCAAGGCATACAGAACACCTGAGTTTGTACGCATACATGCAAGCTTACTTTACTTACCTGAACTCGTACTCGAATGTTTGCGACTTTTTCGCTGTTGGATTGTACTGCGATTGACCATATTGCGTCCTACTGTATGACGCATTTTGCGCCCTTCTTTTTTTGGGCATT
Organism: Rhipicephalus sanguineus; assembly: GCF_013339695.2. NCBI lineage: Eukaryota > Metazoa > Arthropoda > Arachnida > Ixodida > Ixodidae > Rhipicephalus > Rhipicephalus sanguineus. The sequence continues at coordinate 149,198,086 of NC_051182.1, forward strand.
CTATATTTTGTTTCCAGAGCAAGGAGAAGCAGCCGGAGCCAACGTAAAGGCTCCAACCTCTCCTACACAGTATTTCAACAAAGTATATTTTCTTAACAGATATCGACTGGTGCAACTTCGTACGTCCCTTTCAGCGGCTTATCTTTCCCATCTCTGAACGTTCACGCAACGCTGCCCCTGGGCGGTGATTTGCTAATGATGTTGTTCTCATCAAACCGTAATTAAGTTTCCGCAGACGACCGCTGTGGCCCGGTTTTCCTTGCCCTGGCAGCGGTGTAATCGTGCAGGAACATCAGAGCAAGAAAGCTCAGTCAGTGCAAAAAAAAAGAAAGTGCAAGAAATCCAAGCCGCCAAAGCGGACCGATTGGCAACGACGATCTCCGCGATTTGCACGAAAGCGGTGTACACTTCTTTCATTCCGTTTCCATAACGCGATACGTGTCCGCGCATTTAAGTGCCGCGTGCTTAACCCGTTCGCGGCACCTAAATTAAAAAAGCGCGCTAATTATTTACATCGCACGCTGCGTACCTCATATACTGTGAATTATAAAGCTTAAATATGCAAATCCAGGATGATTAAACTGTCTCGCGTTCGATTGTTCATTGCGCAAATGTATTCTGCATTGCAACAACTGACGACCGACTCAGTTTTCTGCACGTAACTTGGTTTTGCGCTCTCTCCAGGATCGGAGGCATTCCAAGCTTTCTGCAATTCACCCGGTTTCGCACTGCCTCCGGGATCAGCACACCTTTGACCAAGCGACGATGCCATGTGATGACGTCATAATGTGACGTCATAGTGAGGTCATGATGACGTCACACGTTTTTATTATTTGTGACGTCATTGCAATGTCACACGCTGACGTCATCGCGTGATGATGCTCTTTTGCAACACTCGTGTTGACGCCGACGGTCAATTTTCGCGTTTTTTGAGGCATCTCGGTCTTTAGCCTTAATATTCAATAAATTCAAACGAGAAGAAGATGGCTTTCGCCTTTCTCGTCGCCTTAAGCAAATTCTTAAGAAATCGTGTGACACTTTCCTTATGGCGGTGATCGTCTTACGTGAAAGAGGGCCGCTCAGTTTTCATGCTGAGTAGGCGTATAAATGGTAACACATATTAAAGGAGACAATTTAGAGTATAATATTCTCTTCGAAAGATCCGTAAGCTGTCCTGCCGAAAGCTCGGCCACAGGCTATCGACGCATGGCACTGTCGATGGAGCAAAGTCTCAAAGTAATAGCACCGACTTCAGATTTGCCAGAACCTTCCTGGCGGCTACAGCTAACAGTTTGGGTTTTCTCAAAGTATCAAGTTGGGAACATTCCGATGAATACAACCTGATAGTAAATAACGTTAAATTTGATACGTAGCATACGTTTCTATATTGATGCGCACGAAGTCACAGAAACGAGATATGAAAAATGTCCACACTCATCTCCTATCCTCGTCGCCCCAAGTCAGATAAAAGATGTGTGCTCTTCGTACTGTCGAAGGCGCGTTCGCTAGTTTTTTTGACCGAAGCTTGTATAAGTTATAAGGGTACTTGTTTGGGCTACTTGGTATCATTGTAACGTAATAATGAATTGTATAAGTTACAGATTTCGCTGGCGGTGGCGACGCCATAGTTCGCGGGAAACCCGCCGTAGAGGTATGCGGGTGTACACAAATGACGCCCTTGACGGTGCGCCGCTCACATGCGTATTCGTATGCGCCGTATTCCAATGAGCGATGCTCTCTCGATCGTGGGCTTGTGGGCAGCAGCCGTTACTTTTAAGGCAATGTGACGTTTTGTAGAGGCCACTTGCAATTTCACGCTGCCACATTTCATTGCTGCAGCGATATCATCGCATGGCCGACGTTGTTGCCTGTGGCAACAGAAGTGTTGCGCTGCTCGGCGTGGGGCGGAAGGTCCAGCTGCCGCCATGGAGGAAGGAAACTGCGAGGAGGGACCATTGCACAAGGTGAAAGAAAAAAAGATAGATAGATAGATAGATAGATAGATAGATAGATAGATAGATAGATAGATAGATAGATAGATAGATAGATAGATAGATAGATAGATAGATAGATAGATAGATAGATAGATAGATAGATAGATAGATAGATAGATAGATAGATAGATAGATAGATAGATAGATAGATAGATGAGAAAGAAGGAAAGAATGATAGAAGGGAAAGAAAGATGGAAGAGAATGAAACACACAAATACAGAAGAGAAAGAAAGAAAAAGGAGAGAAGGAAAGATAGAAGAGGAAGAAAGAAAGAAAAAAGGAAGGAAGGAAAGAGATAAAGAAAGAAACAAACAGAGAGAGAAAGAAAGAAAAAGCGCACGCCAACCTTCACTTTCCCAAATATTTCTGAAAAGGAAGCGCTCCTATTTTTATTAAATAACTAATTAAATAAAATAAATAAATAGATAAATAAATAAATAAATAAATAAATAAATAAATAAATAAATAAATAAATAAATAAATAAATAAATAAATAAAAAGCTAGACTAAAAGAAGAAATTAGGAGAGAAATGCATCGGTACGTAAAAAATGTCAATTCGAAGATACTGGATCTGACCGGCGCTCATCTCAATCGCAAGACAGCATCGGGGATGGTCGCTGTGTGTATCACCCACCGAGCAGCGCCACAAAATCTGACATTGGAGACCCGTGTTGTGCCACACCACAAAAGCACATTGTTTGTACGTGGTCTCGTCGGAAGCTCGTAATCTGAAGAAAAGCCTTTCTCTGGCGGCGTGATTCCCTGGATGGCTCCACGGCCAGTCGTCGTACTCAAGTGCTACATTTCCGTTCAGTACGAATGCTTGGATTAAAACAAATCCCCGGTTCGGTTGTGCGAGAAGTGGGCCTTGGCTGGGCGGTGAAACGGTTTACTACGGGACATAGTACGGTTCCTTCAGCGGAGTAATGCGTTGAACAAGTGAGTCTATCTAAGAACGAAGGGTGCTTTAGTAAATCCATCCAAAGGGTTCGTTCTTTATTAAAGGCACACTAAAGAGAAAAATGACTTTGCTTATATCATTAAATTACTACTCTACATTTCTAATATGACCACGCTTGTCGCGAGAAGACGCTTGGTAAGCGAGAAAACGCTGAAAAGAAAATGCGGATGGCGAGGCCACCTTATAATTCCCGCACCAAACTCCGTGACGTCATAGATATTGATGGCATCTACTGGTCTCTACGTAGTTCCTAATTGGTAAAAATAAATTACACTGACTAAACATACCAAGCTTCAAGGAAGTTCCGTCGAGCAAATTTTGCCAAAATACGAAAGACACGCTTTGACATCTGTGGATTTCAGAGCAAAATTTAAAAATGAGACACCGACCTTGATTTTCTCCTCTATCGATAAACCTATGATGGTGGAATTTACTACCTTAGAATTCTAAGAGTACAATTTAATAATATTAACGATTCGTTGTTTACATTTAGTGTCTCTTTAAGACGAACGCCTTAGATGCCTCACCAAACGCGAAAAGTGACCGCCGGCGGCGCTCGCACGAGTGGGGCAAACAAATCGTCACGTCATGAAGTAACCCCATGACGTCATCATGACGTCGCCGGTTGCCAACATTTGTGACGTCATCATGGCGTCACTATGACGGGAGAGAATGTGACTTCACATGATTACGTCATTACATGGCGCCAAGAAAGTGCTGTACGTGGTCTCATCGGAAGCGCTTAATCTGAAGAGAAGCCCGTTTTTCCGGCGGCAGGATTCCCTGGAGGACTTCGCGGCCAGTCGTCGTCCTCAAGTGCTACATTGCCGTTCGTGTCGTGTAGCGTTCGGTAGGAATGCTTTGATTCAGGGGGCTATGACATGGTCACCCAGCAATTTGCGGTTTTCAGCGAAACATAGAAGTATAGCGTCTATTGTACTTATACATATATGAAAAATGGCCTATCAAAGAATATTTCAGTTCAAAACAAAAAAGCCCCTGAAGTCCGGCTCTGAAGACCGCCCACCACGGAGACAGTAGTATTGTCATGGATGTGTGGCGTCCTGCTCTGCAAGGAGAGAAGCCGTCGTCTTCTACTGAAGTCTCGGCCGCTGCAAATCCTCCAATTTTGATGCCAAGCTGAATAAAGCTATATTAGCTCGATTGTACGCGGACCTAGAGTGTACTAAAACAGGGCGAGTCCTCGGAATGGCCGCAGTACCAATGCAGAGAAAGTGAAGCCAAAAGAGGGTAAATCCGCTTGTGGCGCGGCGATCGGTAGCCTGCAATGTGACGTTGTTTAAGAGTGGCGCGAGGCTCTACCAAAGTGGTGCAGAGGTAGAATGCCCGCGTCCCACTGAAAATACCCGAGTTTGAGTGGCTACTGTAGATGGCGGGTTCTTATTTTTAGTGTAAGCTGTTACAGCTGTATTTGTTTTCTTATAGCTAGCTCCAGTTGTAACGCGTTGTCAGAAAAAATCACAGCATATACACGGAGTGAATGATGATGAGTGGGCGAAGCTGCGGAGGTTCATCGGTAAACCGTGAATCTTCCGTGAATTCTGCCCAGTACATCATCACCGACGTGAGATCGGGCGCGTTTATACTAAAGGTTCGATTAGTTATGACGACTTGCGGCTCACTTTAATTTTACATGTACGCTGTGAATTTTCATTGTTTAGAAAACCATTGCTTTAGAAAACATCTGGCGTCTTTCGTTAAGCAGCTGGCGTCTTTTCGTTTTGCTTTAGAAACATCTGGCGTTCTTTCGTTTTGCTTTTACAAAACATCTGGCGTCTTTTGTTGGTTTATTTCATCAATCAACGGCGTTTTGAACAAAATTTTTATTGTTTATTCACACACAGGAGAAATCTCACCAGGCACTACCTTGGAGGTAAACAATAGCTGCTAATGGGAATGAGAGACAGAAGAAGTCGGCTTTTAGCTAACACTTACACTTCTACTTCTACTAACGTTTCCTACTGGAACATGCCAATGGCTGCTAATGGGGAATGAGAGACAGAAGAATTCGGCTTTTAGTTACCGCGCACGCTGCGAATTTTTTTATTGTTCAACAACGCACAGGAGAAATCTCCCACCGGCACCACCTTGGAGGTCAAGATCTGGTACTAGCGTTAAGACTGGTTACGCACTACGACGGGGACGAACGGGTGCCGCTTTAAGGAGCTTCGCCTCTAAAAGTAACGGAAAATGTGAAGTAACATACAGGAAATTTGACAGTGAGTGTAAATACTGGAAGCGCCAGCGCACGGAGTTCAACAAAAACAAAAAGAAAAGTATGGCGTCCGAGATTTTGGCGAACACAAAACACGGCCTGCGTGGGTTCGTTACGCTGCTCTCGGTTGCAGAAATGTCGACTAATTTCTCTTTTTCTCTACCTCTATCTTAAAGCTCCGCCATATATTTCTCCAGAGTAGGGTATCATACCAGTTTTTCTACGCCGTAAGAAAAAAAGATGTTCTTTGACTCTTCTTTTGCACATGTGAGAGTCAGATGTGTTGCACTCTCTTGAGAGATTCGCATTGACTCTCTTTTCATCACATTGACTCTGTTTAAGAGAGCCAACGTGACTCTCACATGAATACAAAGAGAGTCACAGTTCTTAGAGTGATGCACTGATTAACATCCCTGCCTTTTCCTGTCTCTCCTGCTCAGGCGTTCTCTAAACGCAGTGCAAACACGTGCAAGATCTCATTACTTGAGCTAGTTACTGGCCAAACAACTTTTGAAAAATATTGCTTTCGAGTTCTTTTTAACGTTTGCTCATAGTATCACTAAAAAAATAACTTCTAATACGCCAAAGCTTTACTGGTGATTTTTAATAGCGGAGTTCCAAAAGCAGATACAGGGCACCGTATATTTAGTTTTCAGCTTTTCGCGCTGAAACCGTGTTGCCTGTGCTCGGAGGCCGGCACGGGCTGAGCCTCCTCTGTGATCATGGCCTCCGTGATTAGCTCCGGCAATGAGCCGGCGCTTTACTGGAGCTAATAACGGAGGCCATGTGCAAATTGTGTTTGGCGGAGACGATACGTGCATGAGGTTCGGTAAAAAAGTTTAAACTGCGCAAAGGAGACAACACGTAAGATTTAGAAACGCCCACACAAACGAAGCGCAGGAACACGAATGATCCATGCGCGCTGGTTCAGGCAGTAAACTCGCCCTACACTACAAGAATTGTGACAGGAAGAGCTGTTTTCGTCAGCTGGACAAAACCAAAAACTCACATAGTCCCTATGCGTTCGCCCAAGACGTCATGATGGCATCATCATGGTATCACTATGACGTTGCACAACGTGACGTCACACAATGACGTCATCACACGATATCGTCGCTTGGTCCAGATTGACTGATACCGGAGGCATTGCGAAACCACGTGGGGTGCGGAAAGCTTGCAGAACCTCCAATCCATAATGCAGTGCACAAACCACGATAGGAGCCGAAAGCTTTCGTGGAGGTCTATACAGTCGACCGAGACGACAAAGAAGAACATAGCTTTCGCCTTCTAGTCGTCTTAGATCCATGGATCGATAAGAGACCGCGTGAATTTTTTTGCCATTCGAGAGCTTTACCAGGTGCACTTTGCGAAACGATATCACTCCCTCTGTTGCAGAGCTACTGATGCGTTAACTTCGTCCCTAACTTCTTTCTTTTTTTTCAAAGTAGTTTGCATCTGTTTTCGTTAGTAATTTCAGTCAGAAAGATATTACTCTGCTTATGTAATCACGATAATTCAGGTTCACTTCCTAAGTGGAGTTAATTTGATTGAAATCGGTGCTGGTATTACTCGAGCTAAATTGAGGGGATTGTATGCGCTTCGAGTTGACTAGAATGAACAAATCGGAGTTACACGCTTGGTCAAAAACTTTAATCGAAGTTTCTCGAGGAAACAAGCAAATAACACAAGTTAAAAATAAGAGCCGATTTACCATTACACTCTCCGCTGTATGTATTCCAAATTTGGGAAGTAATATTTCTTCGCCTACTTTTCGCGGTAGCTTCTTGCACCTTTCGTTTCATTCTTTATTTCTTTCTCTTTTTTGTTCATGAATCGTAAGAGCGTTCTCTCTCATGTATTACATCTTTCTTGAGCATTACTTTCATATCGTTGGCGGCGAAACGATGTGAAACATGCCACTTGAACGGGCAATCGGCTTTGAAAAAATATTAAGCTTCCTTTCTTCGTCAGAAGGAGAAAGTCTTTAAGCTTCTTACCGCTACATTTGTCGCAAATCAGAAACACTTTCGAGGTTGATTTGCTTTTCGTTTCACCTTACCCTAAAAAATAATGAATTGAAGAAAAGAGAAAAATGGGCGCACTTATTAAGCAACAATAAGACAATGTTTCTTTTTCAGAATAGGTTACAGTATGCTGCTCGTATTTTATTCTGCTCAGATCGATATTTATTTGTATTTCATCCCCCCCCCCCTTTACAGGATTATAGAAATTCAAAAGGGGCGTTACAGATCCTTACAGTTAGTGCAATTTATTTCCAACTTTTCATTTCCAGTTTATTGGCTTTTTTCTTCTCATGTATTTACTGTGTGTACCTATTTTTGCAACCTGTATTTATGGGCTGTATCCTTGTGGAATGTGGTTACCATTCGTTACGCCCCCCCGCCCCTTTTTTATTGCCATATGAGGGACCATCTGGGTAAATAAATGATGATGATGATTATAGTTTGCTCTGTAGTTTGTATCGCCAGACATTGTTCTTTTTTACATTTCGGCTGTATAGGCGAAATTAGTTTTTTTTTTTCTAACTCGATATCTGCCATTGAAACCCCCCTTTCTTACTACATAATTTATCGTACCAAAATAAATAACATTTCTGTCTTCCTGGTCACGTAAAGAACGTATTTATGGCTAACGTCTTACAAAAGTAAGTTCACTACTTTATTTCGAACTATACGCCGATATTTCGAAGTTACCGGAACGAAAACATTACTTTTTCTAACAGATATCCACTGGTGGAACTTCGTGTGTCCCTTAGAGCGGCGTATCTTTCCGCCTCTGAACATTTAGTTCAATACTGACCTTAGGCGGCGATTTCCGAATGACACGGGTTTAATTAAGGGGTAATTAGGTTGCCGCAAACGGCGGCTGTGGCTCCGGCAGGGTTGCCAATGGTGGCTACTTTTCGCCAAATTGGCGAATTCGAGAGGCCCGTGGCGACCTAAAATTATGAATGGCGACATGGCGAATTTTTGGCGATTTTCAGCTTAGGTCTCCACTGAGTTATGCATCCTAAGCTCAGTGCCTTCCCAACGAATGAGCGGCACTATTCTCTGTATTTTTCTGGGTTTTGAGGTGCACATTGCGCGCCTTTCTGTATGTCCGTCCTGTAACTCGTGTGTATCTCCTCAATTCATCTAGATGCTTCTAACTCAATTCATCTAGATTCATCTAGATGCTTCAGAGCTTCGCTAAAGTTTCGCTTCTGAAGGGGCTAGATGACGGGTTGGTCGTGTGTTCCGGCCATTTGTTCCGCCAAAGCTCCAACTATTCTGAATAGCTTGGCGACCTATTCAATGCTGCAGTATCCCCTAATCGAGCTCCTATAGCAAAGATGGGCGGATACGCGGGTGTTCGTGCAATAAAAAATTATTTATTCAGGCATTTTCTACTGTTCTCGGTGGACGTGTGCAATGAAAACAATTGCTATATCACATTTTACAATGTCTACCTGTTCAATTATAACGCACTGGATTGACGCGGGTAGATATAAGTGATTATATATGAAAGGGACAGTGGCGTCCGGTATCATATTAGTTCACACTGAAAGGCATAAGACTCACTAATGAACGATACCTGTAAGAATTCTGTCTTACTGCTTTCAATAAACCTGTTAATGCTTTTTTTCATATGAGGGGATGTAAAGCTGTCTACAAACAACGCCTTCGCGGCTTTCACCCAAGGTTTGCCACACTTTTACCTTTTAAACGAGCGGACAGGGATGGAAGGATATCATGAGCGTTTTATCCTTTCATACTTGCGCCTCCGCGCACATCTTGCGGCTAGTCGGAGAACCAGGCGCACCAAGCACTCCCATGGTGAAGGGGCGATGCGCCTGGTATTGAGAAATGTCAATATACTTTAAGGGCTTTGAATGGCACTGTATTCTACGGGGCTATACATCAGTGGAAATTCTTATTACTAGGATATGCCGCACATATCTAGAATGGCGACTTTTTTGGCGAAATTCGTAAAAAAATGGCGACTTTTGGCGACTTTCTGCTCGTCGTTTGGCGACATTTACTCGAAAGTCAGTGGCAACCCTGGGCTCCGGTTTGCCTTCTCCTGCCGCGGTAAAATCGTGCAGAACGTCAGTGCGAGAGCCCGAACAGGCTGAAAAAGTGCAAAAAAACAAAAACCACGTGATATAATTAAGGCGAAAGTGGTATATGACTCGTGAGTCCAAATGCTGGTAGTCCGGCGTCGACGACAGAAATTGTGCCAAAAGTCACTAGTTGCGTATACCCGCAGTCCCAGTAAGAAAATTAAAGTAAATTGAAGATGGAAACTAAAATGAATGAATGTAGAAAGTGCGCCCCAAGTGATTAGAAGTGATGTTTAGAGTGCGTAAGGGGAATAAGTTGCGAATTAAAGCGATGTAAATGAAATCAAAGGTTAAGTAATACTACGTAAATGTGGATCACATGTGTATTAGGAAAATAAGGAGGAGGAGGAGGAGGAGGAGGAGGAAGGAAACGTAGGAAGGTCAACTAGACGCGCGTCCGGTTTGCTATCCTACACTTGGGAAAGGGAAGTGAGGGCTGAAAAGATAGAGATAAAAAGGCGGGAACACACATAAAAGATACACGTGAGCTTAAACTACACTGCTGCGTTCGATAGTACTGGACGCAGGACCTCAGGCGTATCACCTTCCACTGTAGATCGTCCAGTCCATGGTCCCTACTGAAGGCCTGCAAGACATAGAACATCCAGTGCCTGTTGTGCGGACTCAGCGTGTGGTGAATCCAGTCTGCCGAAGAACACGCGAAGTGTGTCTAACAGTGATTGAAGCACTATGAGGATTGATTTGTCCTTTTCTGGCAACTTGTTAGTCGGAGATTCTGGGCTCACTCTTGCCGATGTGCACTGCGAATCTCCATGTCGCTGCGACCTAAATAATGTATTCGTCGTAACAAGGCTGATAACAATCGACTGAGAAAAAAAAATAAGGTTGCTTTCACCTTTCTAGTCATCTTAAGTAAATGCACACGGAACCGAGCGACACTTTTTTTATGGCGGTGAACGTTTTGCGTGAGAGAGTGTCGGTCAGTTTTTTTCTTTTTTCTTTTGCTCAGTAGGAGTCAAAATGGTTATACATTTCAAGGAGACAATTCAGAGTATAATCTACTCTGCTTTGGAAGAGTCGTGAGTGGTTCTGTCGAAATTAGGACACCTAAAGAAGACCGTATAGGCAGGGGGGTGTTACTCCGTATACTTCCCATAGGATGCCCTGATTCAGGACGTCAGCGCTGGCAGCGCCAAACGTCCCTTCAGTTACCACCCTGGCAGTTGGGATTCAGAGATTCAAACTGTATAAATGGCGGCGCACATGGTATGCGTCGTCACGGCAACACTAAGAACAGCCGCGCCTCCTTCGCTAGCTCTCTCGCGCGCACCGTTTTCCTAATTTATTTTATTTTATTTTTTGTTGCGCGCGTGCGTGGGGCATTTTCTTTTTTTAGGAACCCGCTCGCACGTGGGGCTCTTTTTTCCTTATGTGTCCGCTCGCGCGTGCTGCGCCGTGCGTTCTTTGCGCGTTTGAATGTACGAAATTTGCAATCACGCATTCTACAAACACCAGTCGTGCAGTATATGCCAGAAAACAAAAGAATGAATTGCATTCACAACACAAAATATCCTTTGGTGTCGTTTTATTCCCCCCGTTTCCGAAAATCAACGTTTTCATCAAATGTGGAGCGATACAGGCTCAGGATAGTAACAGAAGTGATGAACAGATTAACAGGAGATAAACATACACGTATTCATGATCACTAAACAAAACGAAAGTTCCCGGCAAAGTTAAGGACTTAAGGAGCAGTGGAATAAAAAATAGAAGATAACACTAGGGCACATGCACATATTAAAAAACGCAGTTTTTATACTGACAAAAGTGAAGAAGGGCTTCTGATATATGCACACGATATTGCACAATATTGAACTTGTATAAATTCTTTATGATAACTAAGAAAAGTCAACATTCACGTGCTGCATCGCAAAAACAAGGGAAGCAGTTGACGTACCTCAAAATAGAATAATAATGTAAAGGTCATTTTAAAGATTCCAAAGTGAACTCCACATGTAACATAACTAATATTGACCGCACTTTATTGGTTACATTTCTAAAAACGTTGATTTTGATATAACTGGTGATGAAAACATGGAGAAAATGAACAGATGATATTGGATAATTCATGCGAGTTGTTCTTGAAATGTTCAGATTCTGCAATTCTTCAGCTTTCCTCTGAGCACACCGATCAGCTGTGGTCTTCCGGAATACTTTAAAAACACTTTTATCTTGAAGAAAAGTGACACGTTCCAATGAGATAAAGAGCGCCGTCGACTCGCGAAAAAATGTACTGGTTTCTTCGTCTCAGAGCAATAAAAGTTTTCATACATCCAGCTAGAGCCTCAGAAACGCGGTTATAAACGATGCTGAGTGATTAGCCGGTGAAAAATGCAAAGCACACATTCAAGCACGCGGTTCTATGAGAGTTGTAAACCTGTAACTATAGTTACGGCGCATGTGCTTTATGAACGCTGCTTGTTCGTATAACGATGTAAAGGCAGCCTCGTGCCTTTTTCAAATCAGTCAATTTTGGAAACATTAACTGTTGCCCCACTGCATAAAACTGTTAATAGGTATGGACGTGAATTCAAATTGACACAATGAAAACCGCGTCTCAAGGGGCACGCTCACCTGTCGTTCTTTTGAGGGCCAGCACCATCTTCAGGGACTTGTTCTGGAAGTATTCCAGCAACAAAGCACGATGCACGAACAGCGCGGTTCGTAAAACATCGCAAAACATCGCGGCGCACAACCACACAGCGAGCGAGCACCATGAAACGGACGAACGACGACAACTAACGCACGCCTTACCAACGCCAGACACGAAACTTTCTAACGGATTTAAAAGTCGGCGGCGCCAGCAAGGCGGCGGAAAGCGCGCCTCCCGGATCCCTACTCCCGGAGGAGAGGGGAGTTGATCCTGCCAGAGAGGGGGATGAAGAGAGTATAGAGGAAAGAGATGAAACGCAGATTTTAACCCTGATCCCAGTTCACAGATGGCGCCTCAATCTTCCCCACCATTCGAACGGAAACACAGTGCCAATGGAGCCGAAAGCTCAACGTAATTGCTCTTTCTTCAGGTTTGCCAAAACCCTCCTAGGGGTTACAGCCAACAGCGCGAATTTTCTCAAATTATCAAGTCGGCAACATTCCGAAGAATTGAACCGCACAGTCCATGACGTTATACTTGATTCGCCGCGTGCGTTTCTATATTGATACGCTCAAAATCTTAAGAACAACATATGGTCAGGCAAAGCGCCCACACTCATATTCTATATCCGTCGCCACAAGTCAGATAAAAAGATGGTTGATCCCTCCGTCATAGGAATCGGAATAACACAAAAGTAAAGCGTGCCCTTACAGAAGTAACTGAATGTTTACTGTACATTGATATAAGAGAGTTTGCACCATGTATATTGATGTCTGGCAGCGCAGCGATAGCACCGTTTAACGTGGATGACCCCACTTTGATGATTGGTGGTACATCTCCATCCCGACGATTAACGTCCATGTTAAATGATTAAACAAAACCTTGTGGTAGCTGTAGTAGTTAACGGTGAAAGCGTAATCAGAGAACGATGTGTGATAGCCAGAAGAGCGTCGCATATTTGACGCAGAACTTGGTCGCCATCCCGCGGCATGTTAAAATGCGATTGAACACCACGACCGGACTAGAGGGAAACGCAAAGCGCGTCGTGCCGCCCACCGGCTGCGATTTTTCTCGGGGCGAGCGCGTGAGCGGGGAACGCGGTGTTACAGCCAGGTGAGGCAGGCGCGCATCGCAGAGCTATTTTAGGGGCGAAGCTCCTTAAGGCGGCACCCGTTCGTCCCTCGTCGTGCTCGTAGTAGTGAGTAACAAGTCTTACCCTTTGACCTCCAAGGTGGTGCCGGTGGGAGATTTCTCCTGTGCGTTGTTGAACAATAAAAAATTCGCAGCGTGCGCGTTAACTAAAAGCCGAATTCTTCTGTCTCTGTAGAAGTGTAAGTGTTAGCTAAAAGCCGACTTCTTCTGTCTCTCATTCCCATTAGCAGCCATTGTTTACCTCCAAGGTAGTGCCTGGTGAGATTTCTCCTGTGCGTGATTAAACAATAAAAATTTTGTTCAAAACGCCGTTGATTGATGAAATAAACCAACGAAAGACGCCAGATGTTTTGTAAAACAAAACGAAAGAACGCCAGATGTTTCTAAAGCAAAACGAAAAGACGCCAGCTGCTTAACGAAAGACGCAAGGTGTTTTCTAAAGCAATGGTTTTCTAAACAATGAAAATTCGCAGCGTACATGTAAAATTAAAGTGAGCTGCAAGTCGTCATAACTCATCGAACCTTTAGTATAAACGCGCCCGATCTCACGTCGGTGATGATGTACTGGGCAGAATTCACGGAAGATTCACGGTTTTTACGCATGTGAAAACGCAAAGTGACAACGTATAAATTAAAAGAAATACAAATATCTCGCTTGTGTGCACTGCGTTCCCCCTCAAAAAGCTACATGTAGAAAATGAAGGAGTATTTTATATATCCCACGCAGAAAATACGGACGCAATTGTGGGACTACATTCATTAGCGTTAGGATACGTGCATTGTGGCTCTGTAGCCTTCGCTTCATTGCCAAGAAAAGTTGTCCGCGAGTATAGCATGCCCAACGAACGCCAACGGAACGCGATCGTGGAGGTGCTCCGGCTTCGCATCGCCTCATGGTCCTCCTACACGCACTAGGTAGTGCGTGTGTGCGATTGCTCCTGTGCGTGATTAAACAATGAAAATTCACAGCGTACATGTAAAATTAAAGTGAGCTGCAAATCGTCATAATTCTCATCGAACCTTTAGTATAAACGCGCCCGATCTCACGTCGGTGATGATGTACTGGGCAGAATTCACGGAAGATTCACGGTTTACCGATGAACCTCCGCAGCTTCGCCCACTCATCATAATTCACTCCGTGGATATGCTGTGATTTTTTTTGTTTGGATTAGCGTGATGCTGTGAGCGAAGCCGATGCTTTTACGACGCTTGCACTAAGGCATTGACAAAATTGAACTTCTGTGGAAAACGCGCCGAATGGGACGGACGTGTAACGCGTTTCAGGTGTTAATCGCGGAGGCCACAGTAACGACGAATTACTTTACTTTACCGCTCCCAGAAGGCAACACCACCCCACCGACCAGGAGAGTGGTATATATAAAAGGTGCATTTGTAGAGCCTTTAGAGTCTGTGACAGTGGCGCAGTGGATAGCGTGCCCGGCATCTGTTGTTGCGGAGCGAACGGTCGTGGGTTCGATGCCAGTCGGCGTATTTCCGTGACAGAAATACGTCACTGAAGTCTTGGTGGACCCCGGCATAAAACACTTTCATGTAAAAAAATTACACCATCTCCCGCTAAAGGGAACCATGTGGGGATGCGAAGCAGCGGGGAGATGGTTCGCTTGAGCGGGAGATGGTGTAATTTTTTTTTCTTGCGTTCTCGAGCCTGTGCCATCCTCTGGCATAGAATCAGAACTGTCTTCCAGCCTCCATCCAGCTCCCGCTGCGTGGAACTGCCGGCTTCCGAGGTATTCGACACCCGCAAAGTCCTAAGATCATGTGCGTCTGCCTCTCTTCAGTTCATGCCATTCGTGTCGTCGTGGTATTCTTCAGCCAGGGAAGCGAGGGAAGGAGAGCACGAGCGCCCCGCGTCTAGAGCCACAGAAGCAGATGCGGCCATCGGCCGCTCGTGCCACGTCAAGACGCCGGAGGCGTCGCTGCTGCCTGCTCATCGCAGGGGAGAATGAGGCGCACGAGAGGGGGGAGCGTAGGAGAGGAGAGAGAGGAAGAGGTGACGCGCATGCACTGGCGCCCATTGCGGCGTTGCGCAGGAGAGAATGAGGCGCGCAAGAGGGGGGGGGGAGCGTAGGAGAGGAGAGAGAGGGGCAGGGGACGCGCAGGCGCAGTGGAGCACGGACGCCACCGCCGGACACAGCACCGAGCAAAAGCTGCTTCGCATCTAAAAATCACGCCATATCCACGAAGTGAATTATGATTGAGGAGCTGGCTCGGAGAAAATTGGGAAAACCCGTGAATCATCCGCACAAGTCCTCTACCATCATATGAAGACATGACACACGTTGTTATATATACATATATACACAATGTTTTATTAATTTACAGTTTTGATGAACTATATACACAATTTACAATTATATACACATTGATGAAGTATATATACTAGAAATATCTAAGAGCGTTTAATTCTCCATTGTCGACACTTACAGACGCAACGCTGCTAAAGTTCTTTCACTTTGAAAACTGCCCTCGAGACGCGCGCGAAAAAGTGGCCCTAAATATACCTGCCCGACGCACGCCAAAGCCACCTAGAAAAAATATATTTTTTTAGGCGGCTTTGCGCACGCCTGGCTGTCGACCGCGTTCCCCGCTCGCCCCGTGAGAATTAACGGCCAGACAAGAGGGAAGACACGACGCGTGTAACGTTCCTCTTCGCGTTCCACGACGCTTTGAATAGATGGATGCAGGTTACTTCGCGGGAGTTCGCTCCAGCTTAAGAACCTGGCGA
Source organism: Rhipicephalus sanguineus (assembly GCF_013339695.2). NCBI lineage: Eukaryota > Metazoa > Arthropoda > Arachnida > Ixodida > Ixodidae > Rhipicephalus > Rhipicephalus sanguineus. Next base: position 149,213,910 of record NC_051182.1, read on the forward strand.
GCCATCCCTTAAAAATGTGTCCCCTTCGTACTAATCTGTTCGCTAGCTTTCAACGCGATAGCCTTATGGCTCATTCACACTGGGGAATCCGCTGGCCACAGCAACCGGAATTCTCGTGCCGCCGAAATTCCACATAGTTCACACTACTTACCAACCACAGCGTCGGAATTGGGGCGTCTAGTTGTCATCGTTCCTTCGCGCGAAGGAACGCTGGCATCGACGCGCTCTGCGTTGTGTTCGCGTTTCGTTATGGCGAAGCGCATAACCAGGAGCAGGGTCGTCGAACTGCTGGGCCTGCTGGAAAGCAACTCTCTGGCGATGTCTGACGGGGAGAAACATGCATTCGCCGAACAAGAAACGACGCAAGCAGTTGTGGTTGGTTCGCTCTGATTTGCAAGACGCGAGAAGCTTGGTCGAGCCGATATGATCGCGATGGTGTATTCCAAAGATGCTAATCGCGACAACACTTGGCAGTTGTCGAGAACTACAGGATGATTACGAAAGACCTCGCCGTCGCTACGGGCTTTGACGACTGCGATATCACAAGCACGCCACCATTTTTCGAACGTTCTACTCGCATTCCGATTGGTTCGCGGTGAGGGAATCCGGTGGCCGCTGCCGCAAGAATCGGTCCTCGACCGATAAGCGCGGAAAGGGCTTTTCCGGCGGATCTCGCTGCCGCCGAAGCGGATTCCGCGTGGTCTCGCCACCGAATTTCTCAGTGTGAACGCGCCAATAAAGCGATTGTTTCGCAGAAATTCCGGTGTCAGTGTGGCGGTCGGCTCCTTTCCGTGACCGAAAAATCGAGAAAGGTGCAAATAAAATAAATAATAAAAATCTTCGGGTCGAGCGAAAATCGAACCCAGGCCGTCTGTGTGGCAAGCAGCTGTTCTACCACACAGCCACGCAATTGCTCGAAACTGCTTCGGAAAAAACACGATATGAATGTCATGTAGTTGAAGCAGTCTCCTTAACGCCTGTAATGTTGCGTGGAAGAAGCGTAGAATCGCGCCAGGCGCCAAAACATGCGAATTGCGCAAGGAGTGGGTGTTTTAAAGGCCCACTTATTACAAAGTGCTCAGGCATATTTAATCATCATCACCTGTAAACGCATAATCAATGTGAGCAGCTGCATAGGCCTGCATGTTGTCTTACGGACGCATAGTGGGCCGTTCGCTGATTTGCAAAGGGAAGAATTATGGTCTAGTGGGCACTTACAGCAACTGTACTTTCAGTAGGCATTCTAGGACAGTTTGAAACGGCCAATGTTACGCGCACTGCCATTAGTTTCCTTACGGCACTGTTGAGGCATGCACCGTGAACCGAACAATTGAGAAGGCGATGCGCACGAGCCCCGATTACGCTGTCTCGTTCTACTCTTGAAGGCGAAGCTCAAGCGTCTCCTCCATGTTTTTTTGAGCGAAGCTCGTGCAAGTTACAGATTTCGCTGTCGGCGGCAGCGGCGTAGTTTGCGGAAAACCTGGCGTACAGAAATGCGGGTTTACGCAAATGAGGCCCTCGAATGTGCGCCGCTCACATGCGCATTCGTATGCTCCTTTTTCCAATAACCGATGTTCTCTCGATCGTGGGCTCGTGGGTGATCAGCCGTTCCTGTTAGGGCAATGCGACGTTTTTTCGAGGTCACTTGTCATCTCACGTTGCCGCATTTCATTGTTGCAGCGATATGAACGCGTGGCCGTCGTTGTTGCCTGTGGCAACTGAAGTAAGCGCGTGGACGAAGGTCCAGCTCTCGCCATGGAGAAAAAAAAACAGCGAGGAGGGAGCATTGCACAATTCGAAAGAAAGAAAGGAAGATAAAAGAAAGCACACACCAAACTTCGCTTGTCCCGATTTTCTCGATAGCGGAAGGGCTCTTATTTTTTTAATAAATAAAACAATAAATAAATAAATAACAATTTAGGGAGATTACGAGACGAAATTAGGAGGAAAATCCATTTGTGGGGTAGAAAAAAAAATCAATTTTCAGAATCTGGATCCTCGCCCTACATTTTTCTTTTGCTATAAATTATTGCATTTTATAAATTACATTTACTTTACTTTACTATAAATACTTAATTCTATAAATTACATTTTTGCTTTACTATAAGTTATCTTTTTTCGTATATTCCTTTATTTTATTAATTTTCTTCTCTTTTTTTTTACAATTTATACTGCCGCACGCTTCGTGGCCGATCCCCTGTAGTCTGTTGAGCCATTCCGATAGGACTCGACCAACCAACCAATCCCTACCGGTGCTCATCTCAACCGACTTCTTTTGTGCGCTCAAAAAGTAAAACATGAATTACCAACATGCCCATGCATACGCTCTCTCATCTCAACCGCACTGATTGAGAGGGAAGCCGTAAGACAGCATCGGGGATGGCCGTTGTGTGCATCACCCACCGGGTAGCGCCGCAGAATCGGACACCGGAGACCCGCGTTGTGCCGCACCACACAAACGCACTGTTTCTACGTACTCTCATCGGAAGCGCTCAACCAGAAGAGAAGCCATTTCCGGGCGGCACGATACGTGATTCCGTGGAGGGCTTCAGGGCCAGGGCACCGGTTCTCTAGCGCTGCATTTACGTTTGTTGCGCGAAGCGTTCGGTACAAATGTTTGATTAGGACGAATCCCACATTGTATGAGGAGGCGAGCTTAGCTAGGCGGTGAAACTGCTTACCACGGGAGATAATAGTGTTCGTTCGGCGGAGTAATGTGTCTGTACAAGTGGTGCATACTGTAATCTGAGAACAAAAAGTGCTTCTGTGAATCCACCTAAAGTCCCTCGTGTGCATCATGTATGCCCTGCAAAACGCTTGAGCTTTTTTCTTGTATTCGAGTGTTCCATTTTCCTTAGGCAGCGGGCATTGCTGATTAAGTAAAAAGTGACACGGTCCCTAATGCATTTGTCTAAGACAACTCGAAGGCGAGAGCCATTTTCTTTTTTTTTATCACCAGGAGGTTGTACCGATCACCTCCCATTAAAGCTTTCGGCACCTAACGAGGTTTTGTGCTGCCTCCGCGATCGGATGCATTGTAAGCTTTCGGCGCCTTGCGTGGTTTTCAGCACCTCCAGGGTCAGCCCTCCTTTGACCAACCTGTGACGTCATGCGATTACGTAATCATGTGAGATCATTAGGCGACGTCACATGATTACGTGAAAGAAATGGGACATGAAAGTGTTTCATGTGACGTTACTAGGTGGCATCACATGAAGCCAAGATATACTAAATAATGAATTATTCTTTACCTTTGTATTCCCGCAAATTTCCACTTACATTCAAAAGCGCAATACATTGCGGGAGGTTTGTAGCGTGACAAACTTGCGCAGCGGCCAAGCCGATATGAAGCGCATGGGATTTTAGTAGAGTTACAACACAGCGACAAATTACGGATGCCTAAGCATGCTTTCCCAGGACACAAAGCGTTTTCTGCAGCAAAATCCAAGACAGATAACGTTCGTTAAAAGCAAAATAAAGGACATTTTGTTCTGTCTACCAGCACCCTGGGTTTCTTCACTGCGTTCGAGTAAATTGATTAGCCAGAAACGTTACAACGCCTAGTCGTCATAAATCGTGGACGCCACGGAACTTTTGCCTCTTATTATTGCCACATTGTTATCGTAATGAAACTTTCCTGACAGTCCGGAAAGTCAAGATAGCAAAACAGCCTCCCCCGCAAGTTGCGGATGAGCGGTAAACTGACAGGAAGAAAACGGCGAAACAAAAGAACAAAACGAAAATGCGATAAGAGAGGAGCAGCCAAAAAGCACCTGAATTAATTTTTGTTAACTTTCTTTTTATATTTTTCAGCCTCTTCCAACAGAATTAGCATTACGGGAACCGGATGCTGCGTTACCCTTAGTACAAGCTTGGGAGATATATGCAGCGGAATTCGTGGGCGCAGCAGTTACGACAGATAAAGAAAAACTATAAGCCCAAAGCCAGCCAAGCGAGAGACATCGGCACCGCGATTATCTTTCCAGAGCCACGCACGGCTTTCGTTAGGTCGCGCTGGAAATCATTCGAAAAAAAAAAGCAACAAATAGTTGGGGTGAGGAGGAGTGAAAGAGGTCTGCAGAAACAAAAGAACAACTTCCGGGTCCGGGTCGGCTCGTGCGCCATTGACGAAATGGTTCCGTTTAAAACGATTGCGGATAGGAGCGGTCATCGCAGTTCCGGCCCCGTAGATTCGTGCAGCGCAGCCAGTATACGCTGCAGGCGTGGGTCATTGCAGTGTGTGGGGGACGACGTACGGTGATACGCGTTTCGCGCTGCTAGCGAGTTTTTGTACTACGTGCGCAGCGTCCCTAACGCCGTTGCGTGCGTAACAGTGCCGCATTTTACATGAAGCGCCTGCGCAGAACTTTCTTCATGCGCACTATGCAAAACGCGGCGTTCTAACGTACGCTTCGTACGCTATGCGGTTGCGCTGTACGACTCATACTCCGTTTCACACATCAGGTACAACGCTGCTGAAGCTATGCAAGAAGTTCGGCCAGGAAATTCGCTAGTTCGAGCGTCTCGCTCCTGGAGTTGGCTGTTGTTAACGTGGCCTCCGCGATCTGCTCCCGCTGCGTGCTACCGGAACTAATCGCGGAGGCCACAATACAAAACTAGTGACACGCTACGGCAAAAAAAAAAAAACGACTGCACGGTGACGACGTTTTTTCAAAATGCAACACCACAACAGCAACCTGCCTCATACAACTTACGCAGGTAAAAGGCACGATAGTGATAATGCTGCTCAAGAACACCTAGAGCAAGAACAAACACCGGAAACCAGCACACAAGAGCTCTTACACGAAATACATGCACGGAAAATTAACCTGTGATAACTCTTATGCGAAAGGCAAACACACAAAACCAACACACAAAAAGCTCATGCTGCAATACTGTCGTTTCATTAACAAAGCAAACATGCGTACTGATGTACGAAACCAGTGCTACGGCAACATCGGCTTACAAAACTTGGAAACCGGAGGTAAAAGTTGCCTGTTGCTATCCGTTTATGAAATAGCACATCGAAATTGCTCTCATTAAACGTGCAACGTCGTCGGCTATTTACCCGTTCTCAAGCAGCAGACAACCCTTCATACGCACATGCGCGCGTAGCGTTTAGCGCTGACCCCAAAAGTCCGCTAGTTGACGGTAACTATTCGCAAGTTTGCTAGCCGTAGTTTCGCATCGATTTCGCAAATATGAACCGTTATGTTCAGACTTAGTTTCATGGTTTCCAAAAAGAAAAAAAAAGTAGATCGTCGTTGAAGCAGGTTCGCTGAAGTCAAACACAACTCACATGCGCTTCTTTTGAAATGAAATCGAGGCATACAGGAATGGCTTGGGACGGTTCAGAGTTAACTTATGGTTTTTCGGCGGTGCCTCCACCACAAAGGGGTTCAAGAAAAAGGGGCATACCAACAGAACACTGACAACAATGATTTTAACAATTTTCAATTTAAATTCCCGCCATGCCTCGGGCGATAGTTTGTTTTGTTGCTGGAATGAATACATGAAGCAAATAGTAAAACAGGCAAAGAAAACTGGAACATTCATTCCCCGTCCTTTTCTATTGAAATGCCGACTTCCGGTAAGAGGTAAGACGCGCAAAGTATAAACAAATATATAGCATAGCACAGCATTAATGAGTTTGTTTGGAACACCCTGTGCTTATTTGAGCGAGGAAAAGCGGAACACTTTGGTACACGATCGAGCTGAATGCACTAGTTAGGCTCGGAGAGGAAACTCGTTGCCTTTCTTTAAATGAGAAGTGAAAAAAAAAAGGAACGCAATTACTGTGCCGCGGGCAAACAACTTCTCTTTGAAGGACTAGCAACCGTAAAGACAATCACGCTCCAGTAAATCGGCTTGCTGATTCTCCCTTAGGGAATGGAAATTGCTTGGAAGCCCGGATAAGAAGCTGAATATTTGATTATGTTAACAGTGGAGTCGTGTAAAGTTTGCCTTAAACGTTTCAGTCTGTTTCTAATTGAAGAAAGAAGACACTATTCTGAAAGCTTTCTTTTAAATGCCAAGTGAAAAAGGCTTGGTGCATATATGTAAATGCTTAGTACATGTTACATTCGTCATAGTGATGACGATGACAATGGTAACGCTGATAATGAAGAAAAACCACTTCGATATTCTTCCAGGTTTAACATTCAGGCACTTATCTGCGAGCTTTTCTAGAATGCAGAGTCGAACAGAGGCTTTATAAGTCTTGACATGCTTAAATGAATTCCGCGCATAATGATTATGATGATAAGGATTGTGTTGAAGATGAAGATTCCAGGACGTGAAAGGAAACAAGTCTCATTCAAAGCAGACAAAGTGAAAGTACATGCTTTCGTGCCAGTTTCCGCGCAGTCGCCTGAGTTGACGACATCGATACGGCATTTTAACCGCCTCACGGGAGTAACCAAGGTGGACTGCCATCATTCCTAGCTAGCTCAAACTTCAACCTAAGAATCGCAGTTGCCACGTGATTAAAAGAACCACATGGTATTCTTCTGTACTCAACTAAACCAATATAGGGTTATTGCCAAGAAACAAGGATTCGATAACGCGTTACATATGTTAGTCGTCTAAAGGCGCCATAAAAGTGAGCCGGAAAAGCTACAACGTGTTTTCGTAGTACAGTGCAACGTAGAGGAGCCTAAGAACAAGCTGTCAACTATGCGACCACGCCACGCGAGATGCGCGGAAATTCGTAATAACCGGTTCGTTGCTGGCCCACCTAATAGTACCATGCACAACCACAATGTCTGAAAATGGACGAAACTTTAAGCAACAACACTCCATGCCCCGAAGCAGTCGAATTCACGAATGTTTCACTCTCTATATACTGCACACATCTACGGGCAACATTAAGCACGGCGATCGCGTATCTCGAATGCAGAAGGTGCTTGGAATGGGCCGTAGGTGATCGTAGTGGTACTCTTATGCCACCCTATTCACCCCGTCAAAATGGCATTTCGGTGAAGGTACCCCTACCACTGAGGCCCGCTTCTTGGTGTATGCCATAATGCATACATTTGGAATGGTCGGAGTACATTTGCCTCTGTTGCGCATATATTCATACACGCACAGGTAGAAGCGGAATAATGTTATCGATTCCTATCGTAAAACGACATCTTGCTGCCACCGTTATTGCGTCAAAATGGAAGCCTAAGCAAGAGATAGCCAACGATCGACGAAACAGCCGGAGAAAACTTTGATTGCAGACTGGTATTACGCGCCAGGGGCTCTTTTGGAAATTGCTAAGCGTATATTCGGCGGAACTGAACTATTTGTAACCTCAGCCTACGCTGCAGCGCATTTCGAGGTAAAGAGCACACTGGCAGAAGGCAAGTAGCAAGGTTGCAGACGATCATAATGGCCTCCCGATAAGACCTTTATCACGTCGTCTCAAAAGGAGAGGCGATAGGAGGGGATAGGAGAGGAGAGGTGGAAGGGGTGGTAGGTGGAGGTCGGAATATAAAGGCAACGCCGAACGTAGGCGCTGCGAAACGAGTCAGCCGGGCAGGAAGGCTAATATCCGGCGGTGCGAGCCTTCTAAACGTACCTATGTAACGACGCCTCCTTCTTTAGTTCCTGCATAAGAAATGCTCCTACTAGGCAAGTAAGCGAGACAAAAAAAGGAAAATAACATCACACGCGAGCCTCGAGGCCGACTAAGTGCGCAGTTGCGGAACAGACGACAATACAGAGAAAAGATAGCATACATAGCAAAGGCTTCTGGCCGAGAAACAATAGCTTCCAATAAAGGCCTAGCAACGACGACGCGGCGGTCACTTCTGCCTGAAAGCGATGCAGCAGACGACGTAAAGCAAAGAGACTTAAAGGAGTAGATGCGTGGGACAAGAAGCCGGAGATGGCGATGGGGAACAGCTGACAATGACGACGAGCTAAAAGAAAGCAGGTGGGTAGCATAAAGTAAAGCTTACAAGACGACGTACAAACACAAATAGTAGCACGTTAGAGAGGCAACAGGAGATCGAAGCCTAAAGAAAGTAGTTGTCAAAAAAAAAAGAAAGCGAGCTTAAAGGAAGCAGACGACGAGAATAAAGCAAGCTTACAAGAAGCAAATGACAGGACAGAGTAGAAGCACAGAACGGTAGCGAGAAACTGGAGGTCTGAAGTAGGGTAAGCTCAAAAGAAAGAGGATGATAACATGCAGTAGAACAGAAAGGTGACAGCGGAAGACTGAGGCTTAAACAAAGCACACGACAAGAAAAACAGCAAACGACAAGGGAGGAAATGTTCGGCAATCTGCACCTCGCACACAGCCAGAGGATGCGCTCGTACAGGAGACGACACATTCCTGAAGGATGTTAGAAAGAGCTAAGGGCCCGGATGAGGTGGGGGAGGAGGTTATGACGGTGAGATTCTCGGGCCTGGAATGTGCGGAAATGGTCGCGCGAAGTCATAGAAGTGGCGGCCCTGAGAAGAAACATAGGCGCCCCTGTGCGGTAAGGGAAACAAAAAAAAGAAAGAGGACTCCTAGTGGCGTTACGCTCTACAGGCTAGCCAGCCAGCGAATACGAAGTCAGCCAAGGGCTGCGCGACGACGTTCGGTCCAATTCACGCGGCAGGGGGCGTAGGCGAGAGTAACGCCATTCGATTTGTCTTTGTGACGTTTCCATGGTGACAGAAACGTCCGTCTCCCTCCTCCTCCACCCCCGCCCCCTTAGTTAAGCGGCGTTCGCAAATAGAGGACGTATAACAGTGCACAGAATTACGGACTGATGTTGAATTATTTCGTCAGCGAGGCGATCCGAGGTCATCCCGACTTTCGCAACGTTTTCATACTGCCGGCAGCACCACGCTATGCAGTAGGCTCTGTTTGAGTTTTCTTACCTCGTCCCAAACGCGTCATCTTAAATTATCGTTGCAAAGCACCCCCCCCTCCTTTCAAGCCATAAAAATGTTCCTTTTTGCTTTTTTTGTTTCTGTAACAGCAAAGTCGAAAGCGCCGTTGTGCGTTGAAATATTCGTCTGTCGAAGCGCTTCCAATCCGATAATGTCGCGCTGTCGAAACAATCCGCGTCGCAGCAGCGACGAGCTGGCGTGAAATTCAAGCATCGAGAACGCTGGAAGTTCTTTTTCTTAGTAATATTTAAATTGGTTTCTTTTCAACAGCTTGTTGCGTTCGCGCAAAAACTACAACGCAAAATGAAGTTCTGCGCACAACGTATCTGTCTGTCTGTCTGTCTGTCTGTCTGTCTGTCTGTCTGTCTGTCTGTCTGTCTGTCTGTCTGTCTGTCTGTCTGTCTGTCTGTCTGTCTGTCTGTCTGTCTGTCTGTCTGTCTGTCTGTCTGTCTGTCTGTCTGTCTGTCTGTCTGTCTGTCTGTCTGTCTGTCTGTCTGTCTGTCTGTCTGTCTGTCTGTCTGTCTGTCTGTCTGTCTGTCTGTCTGTCTGTCTGTCTGTCTGTCTGTCTAGATAGATAGATAGATAGATAGATAGATAGATAGATAGATAGATAGATAGATAGATAGATAGATAGATAGATAGATAGATAGATAGATAGATAGATAGATAGATAGATAGATAGATAGATAGATAGATAGATAGATAGATAGATAGATAGATAGATAGATAGATAGATAGATAGATAGATAGATAGATAGATAGATAGATAGATAGATAGATAGATAGATAGATAGATAGATATTCAGCTAACTGCTTCGCTATCACTGCCTAAATAGATGCAACACTAGACGTAACAGGTCACGCGCGTTACGTTTCTCAATTGTTCGCCATGTTATTTGCATATTTGGTCAAGGAAGAGAAGCTTGCGCGCCAAACGAATTTTTTCATTGCATTGTTCCTCGAAAATAATGTTAGAGTATTACTGGGTAGAGCGACGTGAAGAAGAACACATCATTATGAGAAAAATACTTCCGAAGCACACGGCTCCAAACACACAAAAACAGCTATGAATGTGTTGATTATAAGACGACAGAAAGCAGATAATTCCACTTGTCATTTGAAATGTACTGATTGGTTATTTTCATTCTCATCAGTTTGCTTAATAATTTATTTGTTGGTGCGCTCATTGAATCATTCATTTATTCTTCAGTCATTTTACTTCTAGTCCTCCATACGTTCACTCGTTCAGTATTCAACCATTCTCTCACTCATTGATGCAGCTTCAAGGAATATTAAAACTTTATTGTACTCTGGGGATCCAGCGAAACCATCGCGCTCCTTCTCTGTGAGTGCACCCGCATTAATGCCCCAAGAGCAGCCCTCTCAGCCGCGCTTGGTCAGCTGGACAATCGCTCTCTGAAATAAAGCAAAATTCTAATGCACTGGCCTACACGGACGTCCACGCGAGCCGCTCTGAGGGCGCTTCTGCGGTTACTTAGATAAGCAAGACTGAACGACACGTTGAGATAGTTATGTGACTACGTTCATGTGTTGCTTTTAGAGAGTGCTGTAGGCATGACTTTGTAGCGTAGTTACAGAATCTCTCCTTTTCTTTCATTCTTTCGCACTCCTTTCCCCTTCGCCAATTCAGGGTAGCCAAACGAAGATTTTTCTTGGTTAACATCGCTGTCTTTCTTCTACCTTTCTCTCAGTTTCTCTCTCTTTCTAGTAGCACTCACGACGGTAAAGAAATAAAAAAGCGTTACGGCAAAGTTTCACCTGGTATTCGGGCCCTTCACCCTTATTTGCAGCTTTGCATCCTCATCGTGAATGAGACGCTACTCGCATCAAATGTCCTGTATCACAATGTTGAATATATATATATATATATATATATATATATATATATATATATATATATATATATATATATATATATATATGTATATATATATATATATATATATATATATATATATATATATATATATATATATATATATATATATATATATTATCCAGCATACTAATCTGGAATATTGCGTGGTGACGCAAAACAGCACGTTTGGTACACGTGTGATACGTGAAAACTGATTCCTACAGTGTACGAGATAAGGAGTCATTCAGAAGCGACTAAAGCCCGGCTTTGTGCAGTTAATCCCTCTGCAATCAAAATTGGTCAAGAAGATTCCAATTTGGAGATTTTTCGAGTTCGCAGTGCGTCAAGCACTTTGTACCAGTTTGTATTTGTTCTTACTGTACTGTCGTCTTCTCCTGCAAAAAGGTCTGCGTCTGGTGGTGCACGCTTTACAGGAGGCGAAACTAACGCCCACCGTGAGTTCAATTCCCGTGGCGAAAACAACGAGTCGAGGGCAAATAAAGAAAGCAAAAAAGAAGGAAGGAAGGATTGAAAGAATAAAAAGAAAGAAAGGAGGAAACAAAGAAAGAAAGAATTATCGACTGAAATCATGGATCATTAGCAGAGGCTCCCGTACTACAGGAGGCGTCAAAATAGGTTGAATGTAATGATGACGATGATGATGACCACGTCACTGGGCTCGTGCAAAATACGCAATTTACAATCTCAACACTTTCAGTACTGTGCGAATTTCTACTGATTGACGCTAGGCGATCGCAATAGTCGCCACTTGAAAAATAAATGAGGAGCCGTTGCCCTATCGCGAAAATGGGTGCGAGTGAAGCTTGGCGTGTGCGTGCCTGACGTAATACTTTCATTTCTCTCTTCCTCTCTCTCTTTCTTTCCCTGTCTCTTTCTTTCTTTCTTTCTTTCTTTCTTTCTTTCTTTCTTTCTTTCTTTCTTTCTTTCTTTCTTAAGCATTGCGTAATGCTCCCTCCTCTCTTCTTCCTTCCTAAATGCCGGGAATAGGTCCTTGATCCACGTGCTTAGCAGCGCAGCACTTCAGTTGCTACAGGCAACAACGACGGGGATGTGTTCATATCTAGGCAACAATGAAATGCTGCAACGTGAAATGACGTGTCCAGATGATAAAAGGCAGGCTTCTATATCAGAAGCGGCCGATCGCCAACAAGTCCTTGATCGAGAGAGCATCATTTATTTGACAACGGAGCATACAAATACGAATGTAAGCGGCAGACCTTCAGGGAGCTGCATTCTTCGCGTTCGTGGGCGCCGGGTTCTCTTTTTTTTTTACATGTGGTGATACCTACAAGGCCAAGGAACGATACTAGTGAGGCAATTCAAGCGTCGCTTCATGAAGTTCCTTCAGAGCGAAGCGATAAGAAAATCGAGCGTACGCGCACAGCATCAACTCTAGACGCTGCTTCGACAAATCCATCCCTTCTGTCGATTGTCACGATCGAGGCCTTGTTTACGTGAGAAGAATGCCCCTGGAGGATTCTAGATCCTGCCCAGACAGGAGCGCACGCGCATAATCGATATCCTCGTTGTCGACCTACACCCTACGCGCACAGCACTGTAAGCGAGCCCGTATCTTGAAAGAGATGACGAACCACTGGGAAGGGGTCTTACGTTAATTGCGAGCGCTGGGCGAAGATCTTGAGATTAGAGCTTCTTTTACCCAATATCCCATTCAGGCGCGGATTCTAATTATTATAAGTTACGGCCACTAGCATTGAACAGCTTCATGCAATGAAATATTTGCAGTGTTCATTTCTACAAATATTTTTATACGAGTGTTTTGAAATAGAAATCGACGTGATTCTCAAAGACACGTTTTGATATTCTATAATCACTAATTATTTCATGCTGCTGTTCCTATGTGTTAAATCGGGCGAAAGCCGTCGTCAAGATTTAGGGCTTTCTTGCTTGCGCCCCACAGCAACAGTCAAAACAGTCGCATCACTGTTTTGGCTGTTGTAATGTATCATTTGATGTCTAAATAAGCTGAAGAGAATATAATAATAATTGTTGGGTTTTCACGTACGAAAACCACAATACGAATATGAGGGACACCGTAGTGGGGGGCGGGGGGGGTGGCTCCGGAAATTTTGACCACCTAGGGGTTTCTTAACGTGCACCCGAATCTAAGCATACGGGCCTGCAGCATTTCGCCTCCGTGTATATGCGGTCGCCGCGGTCGGGATTCGATCCCGCGAGCTTCGAGAGAGCAGTCAAGCACTACCACCACTAAATGACCAAGATGGCTTATGCGCAAATTATGATCGACTGTCTGTGAATGCGTCAAATTCTCACAACACAATTATAAGGCCCTCGATAATACAATCCAGGAAAAATGAATATTTTATTTAGCTCGAGGTTCTCAAATTAACCCTAATAATCGAGTAATTAAATATTTAATTAATGTGCAGTCATTCATCTTTCACTTTTTCATAAAAATTATCAAACTGACTAGAGCGGGAATAGCCATATTAGTTTTGTAAGACCCGTTGCTTTGCTTCGAGTTATCTCAAAAAAGGATATAGGCCAATCCTGAAGGTAAGTGCATTCTAGACTATTCAGGCAGAACTAATCAATGCGAACGATAGATAAGAGATAACGGAAGCGCCACAGCTGAAATATTATAACTAAGCGTCAACGAGGACATCAATTGTTTAATGAGACGGACTTGTAAACACAAAGCCGAGCTACCATGCAGAGTGATTACTAAACCGTTTTTCACTGATTTCTTTAGCATCTCCGACTAGTTAATAAAAATCACATTATTGATCTATATTTTAGAGCTATGGACAGTGGCGGCCAGTCGTTAAATAGATCAAATATTGCCACGCCCACTTCTTGTTTTTTTTTTTTTTGATGTATTCGGGTTTGACCAGCAAGGACGGTTAGCAACGCTCGGCGCTGACCATGCCGCAGTGTTCGAGAAGCTTCGCGATTGTAGTAGATCATTTTGTTAATATTGCGCGCAGGACGCGAATAGTCTAGATTATTCCGGAGCTTGCGCGACCACCAGTGATAAGACTGGAAAGTTCGATGCGTGATGTATAAAAGACGGCGCATCCCAGCCATGCGCAGATTATCGACGGCCGACGCCCAGTTCGCCGCTATGAGTGTACAGCGTGTATTGCTGTAGTTTGAGTTTTCATTTCCCGGCCACAAGTTCGGCCAAATAAAGAGTTTCATCTTGAGCACGCCGGCTGTTGTCTTCGTAGACGTCACGACCACGTGACAATATAAAAACAGCCTTGAGGTCGCTCAGAATATAATTAAAACGATGTGGAACAGCATTTCGTGCCCAGAAATTATACCTATATGATATTCTATACATTGTCTTTTGATTTAATCTAGGGCTTTGGGGCAATTTATTGGGCTCTAGCTGTTTACCAGGTCAGTTAAAAATAACAGCAATCTTTTTTCGAGGTATATCTAGGGTTCTATAGTAAATTTTATATTTTCACTAGCGCCGATGGACTTCACGGTGAATATGAAAAGAGAACACTTTATTAACTAACACTCATACTCAAGAAGCCTTCTAGATTTTTCGAAGCAACGACCATTACTACAAAATAATGATTGCGCTTTTTTAGCTCAATCGCCATTTTCACACAAAGAAAAAAACAAACAAATCTCTTAGGTGTTTCCTAAAGAGCTCGATCTAAGAATCAGAATAAATGATCTCCAAAACGATAGCACACACCGGGAGGCACCGCGCTAAACTCTAATTTGCGATGCAGAATGTGTCATTCAATATCGAACCCCCCTACAGCCACTTTCGCCACTTCGCACCGTAATATGTCATCTAGTCTTCGATATATATATATATATATATATATATATATATACACGGTGGTTCATCGAATGAATGAGTCGTCGACTCACCGAAGGACGTTAATTGAGGAAGGTGGAGGGGGTTAGAAAGAGAGGTTGCCAAGGGGTTGCTCATTAGACCGTCGCGTTTGTGTATATATCCTATGGAGACTGCTAGATATACACGAATGTATAAGTCGATAGATGGCATATAAGTTTTTCCCTGCTCAGAGACGTGCTCCCTATGAGAACGCGAAGCAGTTGATGAGCCCTTAGAGGACGATAGTGGTAGCGCGGGCAGAAGGGGGCTCCGTCAATGTACTTATATGCGGTTGTAAGGAGGTGTGGCAGAGGGGAGGATGTAGAAGCTGAAGCCTTAGTATACAGCGGCGAATGGCAGACGACACGTCTGTATAGTGTATAGCAGACGACTTGGGAATGATTAAAGCGAGATTATCGGGTGTCGGAAGCTGCACGAGGAGGAGCAGAAGACAGGACGAGTTTTTTGTGTGTTTGTTTGTGTTCGTATTCGTTAGTGTGTGTGTGTCTTGAGTGTGTGTGTGTGTTTGTGTGTGTGGGTGTATTTTTTTATTTATATATACCACACGACGTTGTGAGAAAAATCAGAGGTATTACTTGCGGCGGGAACAGCAGATGAACTAAGGATATGTATTGGCAGACGATACGTTCGATGATGCGTAGCACGACGGTCTCTAAGGATACGGATGAACGTACAACCAGAGGTAGTGACGAAAGAAGAAGCAGGGTGCTTAAATTGCCGCATTTACTACACGAAGTAAGGGATAGAGGCTGCAACAGCAAGTGTAAGACAGGGCACGCAGTGTTTTGGCGCGTTTGAAGTTAATTGCAGTCCTTCGTGAGATATACTGCATTTTGCACTTTTAAAAGCCCAACAAACTTGTTAAAGGGTCCATAATGACATAATTACATAAAAAACGCTAAACCGCAACAACCTGGATTGAGGATACTTCATCATTAATAATAAAATCACAAGTACACGCAGACATAAATGCGTAATGTCGTATAGTATCCAACATACGACGCGTTGTGCGAATGACACAATAAGTTCTGGCGGCAAGATCAGACGAACGAAACAGGAAGCAGACGACGCTTTGGTACATAACAGACGACGGTATCGTCGTAAGCAGACGAGCGTAGAATTCTGTCAGCGACAAAATTGAAACTCGGGTTGTGAAATTGAAGTGCTTACGGGATCAAAGGAAGGAATAGAGGTTGCCAACCAGGCCGATCAATCAGAACCACCAGTTTTCCTGTATGAGTGGCTCAACGTGATTGATTGAACGCATTCCGCGGCATTCCGTTTATAGGTGCACTCCCCGTCATCCTGTATAGCATCCCATCTCTGCACCGTCACTGGACAGTGATCCCTGGACCATACCGATTTAGTGTCTCAGGGTGCATGAGGCGGCATCATCCTATCGTGGTATGCATCCCCCCCATCCCCCTGTTCTCGAAACTCTCGCTGGACGAACGAGATTCTACGTGAGGAGATATAGATTAATGGATGCGAGGGTTGGGCGAGGAGAGGAAGAGAAGAAAGGCTTATTTCCGCTAGGGGATTCAGAATAATTCCGCCTGTGGGGTCGTATGCCTCACAGATCACATCTCCAGCCCCGACGTCTCTAGCGCAGTGTTTGCCGGCGCGCGTTTATTAGACGTGCTCAGCGTCACATTAATTAGGCGCGGGATGCCACGACGAGAGACGAACGAAACCAAAGTATGCCTGAGCGGAAACAGTTCGGTGCGCTACGGGGTAGTTAGCGCTTGCACCGTCCCCCAGAGCTACCTCCTAGTTTATGTAAAACCGAATGAAGTGCCAGTACAGCGGCGGAGGTCTGCGTCGAACGTGCTTTTGACGACGACGCAGCACCATATATATATATATATATATATATATATATATATATATATATATATATATATATATATATAGAGAGAGAGAGAGAGAGAGAGAGTACGACGACGCACGTTGGTTTTTGCGGTATGTTTACTGACGTTTCGGCTGGTGGACCAGCCTTTGTCAAAGTAACAAGTACATGTCAACGAGTCTCCTTATATATACGATATACATGAGATAGCATAGCATGGCGACGTAAATCAGCGATTACACAATTCACTGCGTGCAGTGCTCATGACGGTACAGTTAGATCACAAGCGGAAAAAAGAAGAAAAAGAAAAGAAGTAAAAAAATCACTTCTTCGCGCACATAGCATAACTATGTACGAACGTGATATCGACAATTACAGTGCTAACATGGCAATATCAATGTGCCGCGGACAGTGCAGCGAGATTGTACGTTCAGCTTTTGCGAGGCAAATAGATGAGTAGTCTAGGCTTTTTATTGGCGCGTGCGCGGTGAAATACAGTCTTGCATCCATACCTATGGTAACAGGAGGGGTGATTAATCAGCGCAACTAACTATAAAACATGGATACATAAATGCACACAATCAAAGCGGCATTACAGACAGTATTCAGCAAGCTTAATCGATGACGTAACGGGCTGTGGGTTCAAGCGCAAAGCTGAACGTTCATGGATTGTCGCCTATATATATATATATATATATATATATATATATATATATATATATATATATATATATATATATATATATAATATATATATATATATATATTACGGCCACATCACCCGTAAATCGCTTCGTACGCGCCTTTACCTTTCTCGTCTACATACATACATACATACATACATACATACATACATACATACATACATACATACATACATACATACATACATACATACATACATACATACATACATACATACATACATACATACATACATACTCTACCCAGGGTACAAGATCATCCACTTGCTTCAGTCAGCATTTCTGAGGTGCAAATGTTACTCCCCCCCGACGTATGAAAAGCCGTCGATAATGACGAGGCCTCCATGGCAGCTTCCTTCCTGGACGATAGTCACGACAGTGCCGGGGTTCAAGAGCAAGAGAAACACAGCTGGGCCAGCGTTGACATACTTCGCTCTATACCTATACCAATACCTAAAGCACGTACTCTGCGACTGCTCCCATTACGACGCAGAACGACAGATTCTGAAGGAGGCACTTCATTTGCAACGCGGCTCGAGCTTGGAGCTGCGGCACTTTCTCGGCCCGTGGCAAGACAGCAGTTGTGCGATGCGCAGCACAAAAGCGCTGTTGGCGTTTTTTAGGAACACTCAGCTTAACCAAAGCCTGTGAAGGACTCTTCTTATGTATATATGTGTGTTTGTGACTGTATGTACTATTTGTGTGTATATGGTGTATATGTGATCGTTGTATATACCATAATCACCCGACACCTGGAGTAGCAAGCCAGGCGACAAACCAGGCTAACCTCTCCGGGCATTTCATTAAATAATCTTATCTCTCTCTCTCTCTCTCTCTCTCTACCCAGTTAATTTACAACCAACGACATGAGTCGCGCTAGCACAAACTAGAGATGCTGTAGAGTACCACAACCAACGATACAAAAATAATAACAGTTCCCATAGATGGAAACGTCACTGATCCCATTGGTTTCCACCACCCACGTGACCCAGTTCATTGACCGTTTTATTGGCTCACATTATTTGTTGCGACCACTTGAAATCTTTTTTTTTATTTTTTGCTGCATTCACTCATGTTGTAAGCTTCCCTCGCCTCTCCGTGAAAAATCCATTTCCCTAAATAAAGTTGTATCTCTCTCACTCGCCTGCGTGGAATATGTCTGCAGCATTTAGAGACAAAAAATAAAAGGAAATATGGTGACTTCAGCACCTATTTAGGGCGCCTAAGTACATTGCACCCTGGCCGGCACTTCTGTCACTGGCATCGATGACCAATAAAATCCTGTTACGACCGGACCGAGAGAAGTCTGCCGGGCCGGAATTCGGTGCATCCGCAGTGCAGAAGCGTGCGACGGCCTCGCTGAGGCGACAATTGCGACTTCTTGGCAGAAACATCGACGATCAGTAAAGTGCCAATAGACGGAGCTCTGTCACCCACGCTTTTATAGCATCGAAAATGAGATATAGTTATGGCCAATAAAGCGGTGCGACCACCCAAAATTACAGCCTGACGATGAAATTTTTGGTCAGGATAGCGCAGATGAAAAGGCAAATTCACAGGGTCTCTTAATAATTCGCCGAAGACAAACTCGAACGCGAAAGTCATCATCTTTTTCTTGTCAGTCGATTTTATCAAACCAACCCCGCCGACCTTCAAAAGCTTTCTGTACCCAACGTAGTCTGGCACTGCCTTCGTGATCGGCCCACCTTTGGCCGATCATAATAATAATGCAAAGGCTTTGAAAGGCTCAAGAAGATAAATGAATCGAGTTCGTAATGAAAAACTATACAGTTGCCATTTGTGCATTGATGTGATCATGCTAAAATACAGCACCCGTTCTGTTACGCGGCTGCCTGACGGGCCGTAGGTAGGATTCTCGGAGAGCACTAGTGACGGCAAAACAGGCCAATCGCGATCACTGATTTAAATATTGCGCAGTATGCTCAGCCCCACAACAGTTTTTCACAGCTGGTGTTCCAGTGTGCTTTTTCTTGCAAATACTCAATGAGCGCGACAGTATGTGAGAAGTTGACTAAGCTTTCACGCGGTATACGTAAAAGCCACTCGATCTGTCTTAAGACAGTGATAAAAAGAAGGAACGCAACGTAAATTAACATTTGAATCTGCGCACAGCTAGGCACTTGCTTTTCCTGTGAATGTCCCTCTCATATACAGTTCCACGGGCACGGGTGTAGGGTAGCGAACCGGATGCTACAATTGTGGTTGACCTCCCTGCCTTTCTTTCGTATTAGTATCTCTCTCTTTCTCTTTTTACAGTGATTATCATCTTCTGAAGGCTGCTGCCGCACTGTGCGCCATACAAATGGTGTGTACCGACTTGTGGAATCACGCACCTTTCCTTGCACAATGGAAACGCAATCACCCGCAGCACGCACTCCGAGGAAAACGAGCGAGCGGCAGCGCGCAGTCGTTCCCACCGGCAAGCCGAATGCCTTCGACGTTTTGATGGGGCCACCAGAGGAGGATCCGGCGCTGGCGTCGCGCGCGCAAACTTTAGATTTGCAGCTCGCGATCGCCCACCGCGGAGGGTGAGTCAATGCCGGTGCTTCGAGTAGTGTAGGTGCTGGGTTGTGTCCGTGCGCCGTCTTTGAGGGGTTCCTGGGGGCTGCTGGCCCAGACCCGAACATTTGGCGCCACACGAGAAGTGCCTGTCTGTGGAGAGATAGAGGTCGATGCGCTGTCCACCCTCGACATTGTGCAGATCCTCCGTGACCTGACCGCAGCCTACTGCAAAGCCTACTGCAAGGCCAACGGTGAGACCGGTCCCGGTGAGACCGGACCATGCAATCCGTGCCTGCCGAGACTCAGAGGTACGTCATGGAGAACGTGGATGAAGCGTGCGACGAGTCGGCATCGCAAAAGCTGTACGGCGAGGAATACACTCAGATGGACGCGGAGACCATCGGGGAAGAGGCCGATGAATCGCAACATTGTGAAGAGGTCAACGAGTCGCAGCTTGTCGATGAAGAGTCCGGGTAGTCCCAGGACTATGAAGGAGCCGGCAAGTCTCGCGATGGCGAAGAAAATCGCCGAGGTCGCCGAGAAGGATGGAGACGAGAACGCAGGAGGTCAAGATGGCGCAGAAAACTGGCTTATAGCCGCCGACTGCGCGTACGGTGAAGTCGCGTGTTACGAGGAGAGTGAAGCCACACCCCGAGAGGGTTTATGGAACATCGAGATTCAGTGCCTAAATGCCGATGACTCATAGGTCGTTGATGTCGGGGACGACGGCGACTATGCGAACGATGTGGACAGTGCAAAGGATGGTGTTGAAGAAGGAGAGAATTGTCAAAGAGGAGAAGAAGAAGAAAATGAAGCAAGATAAAGACCAAGACAATGACGAGCTGATGTTGGAAGAGATCATATGAGAAATTGAATACAGGAACCTAACACGGAGTCTCCAGATGCTGTTTCTGCTACATTACGTGACACCCTGCGTGCTACTCAGCACGGAAGGTGTCGTGCTCGAGGGCGCGGGTTTGATTTGCGAACCCCCAGGTGTTCGAAATTAGTGCGGAGTCCTACCCTACGACGTGCCCCATAACCCTATGGTGGTTGTGGCGCGTGAAACCCCAGCAGTAACTATTATCAATTTTCGCGTTTGATGAACAAGGCATCTAAAACTTTCGCCTTAAAAAATGCGCCTAACTTTACTGCCCACCGAGAGGAGCAGCAGTACAAGGGACTATTAACCTAGAATTGCTTAGAACAATTAATGAACGATTCAGACCGCTATGCACTTTACTACGAAATAGCTGTATGCAGCTGTCATTGACGATGAGAAAGAAAACGGATACCAAACACTGTGCAGTAACATTCCTGAAGATGCCAGTTCGCGATTAAGTCTGTGACTGTCCTCGCAAGTAGCCACCATAGACGGCCCGGGTTCTAGAAAACATCGCTCACTTCTTTTTTTTAGATAATCATGTCTACAGAATAATGCATATTATAACCACACGTCTTTTCTTTAATAGGGTAAGCACTTTGAGACAAATAGCTTTGAAATTTCAAATATATTTGTGTGTACTTGAATAAAAGACACACTTTTTTTCTTTTGGAAACGAACTAACCGCAGAAGCTGAGACTGACGCGTCCATGCGTCGGTAACAAGAAGTTAAAAAATTACACCATTTCCCGATAAAGGGGACCATGAGACGATGCGAAGCCGGAGCACTTGCACGATCGCGTTCCGTTGGCGTTCGTTGGGCATGCTACCTACCTCGCGTCGTAGAACGCCAAGAGGAACGCTACGCGCGTCTTGTCTTCCATCTAGCCTGGCCGTTAATTCTCACAGGGCGAGCGGGGAACGCGGTCGACAGGCGCGCGAGAGGGCGGCAGCGTAGGAGAGGAGAAAGAGGGGGAGGGGACGCGCATGCGCTGGTGCTCATCAGGTCGTTGCGCAGGAGAGAATTTCGGCATGTCTAGCCTGCGTTTCAGAGGAAGATTGGAGAGGGGGAGGGGAAGTGGAGAGGGTGGGGGAGAGGGGGAGTGGAGAGGAGGAAGGGGATAGGGGAAGTGGAGAGTAGGAGGGTAGAGGGGTGTAGAGGGTATGCGCATGCGTAGTAAGGGTGGTCACGCCGCACACCACGACCACCGGATTGAACTCCGCTATAAGATGCTTCGCATCTAAAAAATGCTGGAGTGGAAGATCTCGAACCGCCTTTCCGGCTCAAATGAGGCCAGCGCTTGTCCAGCTTTTATCTCGGAAACACGCTCTTTCCGGGTGCAACCCTTTAGAGATCGAGTGTTCTTAGTTTGGTAATGTGAGCGCTAGGTTACTTCTAAGGGATCATTGTTCCTGCCCAAAGCAACATTTCGCGATCAGGATCCAACAAAATTTGCCAAGACTTCGAGGTTTCTTGAGGAAACCAGTAACACCGACAAACACTGCGCCGTATCTATATGAAAAAAAAAATGCCCGAAGATGGCGGCCAACTTAGGCCATTTTAGGGTGGGTACTGCTTCACTTTTGAGGCACAAATGCAGCTCCACCAATTCTTTTAAACCTTCTTTATCGATAAACGGGAATGATCGCTTGAATGGCGTCCCTAAACTTGATCCGAGATCCCATACGGTCAGAATTCTCCATGAGTTCCACGTCTGCGTTTTTGGGCGCCTTGAAATAGTGCTGAGTCATTGTCTAGTTAGAAAGTGTCTACAGTGCACGAAACCATAATATGCGGGAGCACAGCGTAGCCTCCCCCGTTGCCCGTGATTAGCTGAGCGGCAAATGGTGAACGATTCACTGGGTAATTTAATACTTAAGCAATAAACTTGCTCACTAGACCGACCGATCAACCGACCGACAGACCGACTCGACTCACTCACTCACTCACTCACTCACTCACTCACTCACTCACTCACTCACTCACTCACTCACTCACTCACTCCTCACTCACTCACTCACTCACTCACTCACTCACTCACTCACACTCACTCACTCACTCACTCACTCACTCACTCACTCACTCACTCACTCACTCACTCACTCACTCACTCACTCACTCACTCAACAAACACACAAAGAAACAAATTGTACAGTAAAGCCACTAAATAATTCTTATAAACTGCATGTGTAAAACTAGGAGATGTCGCAACAATCCCAAACCAGTAAAGACAAGTCCTGAAAGCTTGAACATGGGCTAGCTAGTGCGACACTCTAATGTAGTTGCTCTGAGCGAAAGGCACGAAGGACTAAGCACATAGAGAATAGGTCAAGTATGTTCGCTGTTGTGCGCAGTTGAAATTTTGCGGACATACTTCTGTTTTCTTTGTCCTTAGTCCTTCGGGTCTTTCGCCCAGCACAACTAGGTTAGAAAGACGAGTCCTAACAAATCGAGGCAATAGCACGCCGTCACTGCAAAGTGAGATTCACGAATTCGTTATTCGCAGTGCGCATTCGCTCAACCACAATCTCACTAGACACACCCTTCGTCTATATTCGACAACGCTGCAGCGATTTAGCGCGTAACGAGAATGACTTGGTAGCCGTTGCAATAGCATAAAACAAACTCTTTGGGGGGAAAGGGTGCGAACTTAACCTCGCATCAGCTAAATGCCCTTTCTGTATCCTCTTACTCCTTGCTTTCTTTATAGCTTCGTGCAGTATGTTCTTGGATTTCCTTTTACAACCTGACGAGGATCTCGGTGCTGGTTTGGGAAACGTAATGGCTGTGGCGTGATCTCTCGCTCCTGATGACCACCAACCTAATGCGTGCGTTTTTTCTCATCAGCTTTTGTTTGTTTGCCGCTGTGTGGTCATTTCTACCGTCGTTTCGCATTTTTTTGTAAGTACTTGCATTTTATATTTAACTTTCTGTGGCTGCTATAGTGGTCGAGGTGTTCGCAGCTCTCAGCGAGCCAGTTAGCGTGGCTGTTCTCTTCCGGTAACCACTTCCGCCTGTTCTTCCACTTCCGCCGGAACATAGCGGTAGTTTCTCCGAGCTTATCGTGGAAATGTCACGAAACACAAGATACCTTTAAAAGTTAACCGCATCTAACAGACGTATTAAAATCTACGTGAAGCAATTACCTAAATGCGCTAAAAAACTAAACGGTACGCGTATAATTATCTTTATTGTCGTTCTTTAGTTGTGGCATCTATTTTGCGCATCGTTTAAGGTCAGGCAGTACGACGCTCGTGACCAACATCGAAAGGCTGGTAGCAGTTCATGCTAATATGTAGCTATTCATTTGAGGTCAGTGCATAGGTTACAGTATGGACCTGCACCATTTCCTGTGGGCGCTACAGACATGCATGGGCAAAGGTTCAGGGTCTTGTCATTTTACAGCGAAAGATGTTATGAGGTCACAACGGAAGTGGCGTAGTTGTGCGCCGCCGCTGCCACCGGTGTCCGTAACCACTATCGTGCGAAATACGAAAAAATGAAATTCGAAAAGATATTTTAGAAACGTTGACAGATCTTACTGACTATCATCATCAACCAAACATTAGCACTTCTAACAGCGGTAACCTTTGTCTGCAGCCGTATATTTGTTGCCCGCCAAAGGTCAGGGAGTATTCAGGTCACACAAACGTATCTCATTTTTAATACCATTCACAGCTTTACCTGCGGTTTTGAAGGTAGGCAAATCGACACAAACGAAACGTTTTTCACTGAGAAGAGCGTGATAAGCGAAGTAGTGCATCAACCAGCCGTGTGAGAGAGCTTGCAGTGGTTTACATGAGGTTAACTTCATAGGCGACTTGTTGGGCCACTTGGTCTTTGCTGGGTCGTCGTAGTGTAGCGCTAACGCACAAATACAACGCCACGGACACATACAACACAGGCTCTACTAACAACGTTTAATGGAAGGTCAACGAGAAACAGGATATATATTAATCCTAACTCACAGGCGCACATGTCACATCCGGCAGGCTACAGGGGCGCCAGTCAGAGATAACAAAGTGAAATTACAGTGACCTAGAAGAGGGGTAGTGGGTTCACTACGTGGCAGCGGCAATGGGGAAGTAAAGCTGCTCATGTTGCCATGGTTCCAGACGCTTTAAGTGCAATCGATGGTCGCGACACCTGGTGCGCAGGAGCTCTAGAGGGGAGATGCGACGCGCAGGAACGAATGGTGCTTACACTGCTGCGCACCAGGTGTAACGACAATCGAGGGCACTTGAAGCATTGCTCGAGATCAATGTAGCGGCTAGCGACATGGGCGACGACATGTGTTTGATGCTAGCGGGCCCACTACCTTCCTTCTAGTCCACTGTTTCGTCCACTACCTTCCTTCTAGTCCACTGTTTCAAGCATGTTTCGTTGCAAACAAAACAACAGACGTTTGACCTACACGCTCACTCCTCTCTTCTTTGATGTAACACAGTTTCAAAAGCTCACGCGCCGTTTTTTTTTTAACCCTATTAAAGATATTGACCTCATGAAAACTTGGAGAACACGCGCAGTCGTCTTTGCAATGCGCAGAAAGATAGCGTTCAAGTCCTTCTTCAAGTTGTTTGCGTGCTCCCTGATTCGAATGTTTCGCACGCTGCCACAGTTGCCCCCCAAAAAATTTCACCACCATTTTTTTTCTTTCGTAAAAGCCTAATTAAAGTTAGGTTTCCCTTGTATGACTGTGAAAGGAGAGAATTCTGCAGTGGTCGGAGTGTTGCGCTTACGCACGAGCTCCTGCTTCGACTAATTTCAATCGATCGGTGTGGGTACGTGCAGATTACATTGTTGCGTCGCGTGTCTTCAACCCAAGCTGTCAACGACGAGCTCCTCTTTGTCTGCCACATAAATTTACGCCATCCATATGATATAAAGCATTTATTATTGCTTTTGTTCTTAGTTTCGTTGTAAATGTTATTTCGCGTGTCCTATCAGAGAGCTCCTCGTTATTTTTGTCATTATTTCACTTTGTGTCGCGTGTCAACCACTCGCGACTCCGTTTGCTCGGGTTTCTTTTTTAAAGGCCTCTTCTCCTGACAAAAGGTTTGTGTGTAACGGAGCATGCTTTACAGGGGCAAAAAGAAAAAGGATTTGGGACAACGTATGCGGGCTGGAAAACACTTGGCCTAAGAGGTAATCGACCCAAGAGTGCGGCGAGAAACTCATAGCTGTAGAGAAAGAAAGAAAGAAAGAAAGAAAGAAAGGAAGAAAGAAAAGAAAGAAAAAAGAAAGAAAGAAAGAAAGAAAGAAGAAAGAAAGAAAGAAAGAAAGAAAGAAAGAAAGAAAGAAAGAAAGAAAGAAAGAAAGTCTTATATGGCGAAGAAACATTAAAAGAAGAAAGAAGATACATAGGATAGGTCTTGCACTCTTGAAACAGGAGACAAGGGTCCATGCGTAGTAAAACGAAAGGACGACAGATCTCGAAGATCTTGAGTGGTTAGCAGAAGAGACAAGCCTAGAAAAAATTATCTTATCCACGACGTAGGGTTGACAGGCCGCCTTTCGCTGACCGGTGGGAGGTAGGTGTGGCTTTGAGACGAGGAAAGGAAAAAAAAACTAAAGAATTGAGGACGAGAACGAGCTTGAGGAGACCTGAGTGGCAGGCAGTGCATAGGACAAGATGTATAGGAGGCGAGATTAGAGTATAATTTAAGAACGTGATAGAAGTATTGAATGGGAGCTCGTTAATTCTACATCGTTCAGCTTGGATTTCCGGACTGGTGAAGGTTGTTAATGCTCGTCCCTTTAAGTGAAGGTATTCAGTAAGAGAACTACGTTAGAAGAAAACAATAAAGCAGACAAAGTTGTCGCTTGCAAGATTCTTGATCGTTTTCCTCGCACTTACGCTATTCAAAACCTTTACTTACAATGACATACCGATAAGCTCAAACTTCTGAGATGGTGAACATCGTTTTTTGTGTTAGTTAAGTGTAGTTGTCGTTTGCGCAAGAAACAATATTTGAATTTGAATTGAGCTTGAAATCAGAATATATAATTTTGCCTTGAGTGAATGGATGCGAGAAGCAGTTAGGAACCATATAAAGATGGGAACGCTAATTGTTATCAATATTAGGCTGCACTAACTGGCTTGGTTTCACGTGCCACGAGGCTTGACCAGGATCCCGAACTCGCTAGGATAATGGTATATCACCGGGATGTTGGTAAGGATAAGGCACTGCTATAAAGGATATTGGCGTGTATTAAATAAGAAAATTGGTATACTTGATACTGGCGCATAGTAAAAAATTACACCATCTCCCGCTAAAGGGGACCATGAGCCAATGCGAAACCGGAGCACTTCCACGATCGCGTTCCGTTGGCGTTCGTTGGGCATGCTACGACCTCGCGTCGTGGAACGCGAAGGACGATACGCGCGTCGTATCTTCCATCTACCCTGGCCGTTAATTCTCACAGGGCGAGCGGAGAACGCGGTCGACAGGCGGGCGAGAGGGGGGCAGCGTAGGAGAGGAGAGAGAAGGGGAGGGGACGCGCATGCACTCGAGCTCATCGCGGCGTTGCGCAGGAGAGAATTTCGGCATGTCTAGCCCGCGTTTCAGAGGAAGAGTGGAATGGGGGAGGGGAGAGAGGAATGAGAGAGGGTGAGTGGAGAGAGGAAAGGGGAGATGGTAGAGGACAGGGGGAATGGTGAGAGGGAGGGGAGAGGAGGTGTGTGGGGAGGGTATGCGCATGCGCAGTAAGGGTGGTCACGCCGCACACCACCACCACCACCACCGGATTGAGCTCCGCCTTAAGATACTTCGCATCTAGTAACGTCTTGGAGGCTTCTGCTTTATAAACATTCAGTCATTGCACTTCACGTGGTTCTGCAATCTGGTAGTTATGGCGTTGTTGCGTTCGTTATTGTAAACAGTATCTTCCGCTGACAAGCATCTGCATTTAAGTTTCTTGTTGTTTTCAGCCTGCTCATAGCGCGATCATTACGTCTGTGGTTGGTTTAAGATTACAATTACAGTTACAATAAAGCGGCACAATTGCAGCCAGCAGACACCGCCATGCCGTGAAGTAAGGCTGTAGGAAAATATCGAAGACTTGCGCCACAACATTTGGAGATTTCAGTTTACTTATTGATAGTAAAAATAGCAATAAGAATGTTTCAATGGAGAACAAAATGGAGGCGACCCTAATCTTTGATTTAGGTTTCTGGTAGTGTCACTCGCACGTGGGCGTACGCGCGTCCTGGTGTGTTGGTTGATTTAGGTTGTGTTTCGTCACGCTGCCGAAGAGGATCTCCGAGGCCATGTTGAAAGAAGTGTGAGGTTGAGATTCGTTCCGCCAGGTGCAACAATAATCGCAGCGGCTCACAAGAAAAGCATCTTGTCTTTTATTGAACTCATCCAATTATTTTCATTCATTATTCTGACAGTTAATTGGTCCTTATTTTAAGTAAACTTACTTCCGATTTCATATGTATCTAATCTAACTTGCACCAGGACCATCGATATTGCACCACTTTTATTTTAAAGGCACTTTTTCGGAATCTTCTGAAAACCGGAAGCAAGAGATCGACCGGAAGTGTTCGGAAGAAAAACAAGAATGTCACTCGCTGCTCGCGCCACTAAAAAAGAAAAAGCGAAAGCCCGCGGCTGCGCAGTGCAACTATCTTAGAAAGGGAGAAATATACACATGCTACGAAATCACCGACTCTCTAGCATCTCTAATAATGGTACATTTCGTGATACCGGCGAGGACGGTCAAAACAAAATTGCGGCGTCTCGGTCTGTATGCGAATGCGTTCTTGCTTTTCTTTCTTTCTTTTTTTTGCGAGTGCGTGCACCCCTTTAGTGACGTCGCGTCAATAAAAACGAGTAGCACAGATCCAAGTGAAATTTGTAAAGATGTTTACCGAGACGCGCACTCACGTGTTTTTTTTTATCTCCCGTAATATTGCGTTGACTTCGCGTGCTTCTACCTTTTGGAGGACGTAAGGACGATTCAGCAACAATTACGGCACCAATTAAGCAGGGCCCCCGATTACGGATGCTCTTCTCTTGAGATGCCTTCGCACTCTAAATCCTGACCCGCAGGCACTTGTGAACGCTCAAAAAAGTGCGCCGCTTTTTCCTTTTTTTTCTTTTTAATCTTCATAAGTTGTCTCCACATGGGACTAACGATCCCACTTTTCTTTGAGACGTCTTAAAGCTCATCACATTAATTAAAAAAGATTACAGCGAACCCTCTCGCTGAGTTAAGAAATAAAGAAACCTCTCAAAACACGACTTATTTCTTTCTCGTCCAGCATGTTCAGGGAGATAACTACCTACCCGTGATTAGTGAGTGATTAACGAAAGAGTTTTATGTGCGATGTAAAGCGAAGGAAAGGACAGGAGAGAGAGAGAGGAAAGGTAGTAGTGATGTTAACCAGTCTAGTATAGTGCATATAGTCTAGTATAGTGCAGACGTAATGGCCGGCACGGCTTGAAGTAGTATCCCTTGATAGGCCATGGGAAGGGGAGGACTTTGTGCTGAGCGGATGCGTTTATTGCTGCGTTATTTTCCTGTTAACAAAACACATTGTTCTTATCTTAAGGCCCAGAGAAATCTGGTTGACGCGCACACATATCCACACGTACAACCGTGCACACGCTAACGACCGAAAGAATCGGTAAAATGCAACAAAATATTAACGCGGTCCCTTATGCATTTTCCTTAAACGACTCGAAGCCGAAACCATCTTCTTATTCTTTTTCATCTGGGTCATACGTATTGATTCCCTCCCAAAATATGTCCTCACACAACGGGGTTTGGCACTGCCTCCATGTCCAGACGTGTTGCGAGCATTCTGTACCTCGCGTTGTTTCAGTGCCCCGGGATCGGCCCACCTTTGTTCAAGCGATGATGTCATCATGTGACGTCACGTTACGTGACGCCAATGGAACGTTATGTGACGCTAGAGTGACACCCCGATGAGGTGAAGTATCGAGGATGTGTGACGTCTTGTTGACGTCATTGGGTGACGTTATCACGTAATTATTTTTCATCACCTGTATCGTTTTATTCATTACCTGCATCATCACCTGTACTCATCACCTGCATTCATCAACATCGTTTTATTACAAATAGAACAACCCCTGAAGAGATTGTCTTTGCCTTTGCATCGCTACGCTAACTTCTCTTTGGAGACGTCTCTCACCTCTTACTTTTTTTTTTTGTTTTTTTTTTTGCGACATAGACTTGCCCTTAAGGCATAATATTTGTTTTGTATATTTCTCACCTCTTACTTTACTTTCTTCAACTCAATGCTTTTTATATTTTCATAAATGCCTGTATTTGGTCACCCTTTTGTAATTCACTGAAAGTGTCGAAATGAATACAAAGTCTGTGCGTCTTTGTTTCCTTTTTTTAAAGTACTAAAGTCGCTGTGCTTGCACAAAGCCGGGCTTGCTGACGTCCCATTTGGTGTGCAAACTCCTCCTGCAAAGATTCTTAGTTTTTACAGGGCTTCTTCGGTGGATGCGCAGCTCACAATACTGTTCCTCAAAATATTTCGTTCGATAAGCGTGGCAGCGTCAGCCACGTTCGCACTGTTTTTGCGCGTGCACGCTAGAGTAGATTTTCGTGTAAGGCGCTTCTCTGCTCAATCGGCGAAAAAACAGAAACGCTCTATGCCCGACAACAAACGCGTTCACCACCGCTACGAAAGAGTCAGCTCTGGGGGTGGAACCCAGAATCCCCGGATGATGAATGTCCGGAGCGAAACTGCGCTTTTGAATCCGCCCAGACTCAGAATCGTCGCGAAAGCTTTGTAGACGCAGTGCTTCACAACGAGCTGTACTAAAGTACGGAAAGCGATGCTGCAGCGCTTCAATCACTACAAGAGTAACTGAAAAAATCTGTAAACGGAGGGTGGGTGCTCGAGCCAACGTTTCGACAGGTAGACTTGTCTTCTTCAAGGCTGGAAAGTTCCAGCCTTGAAGAAGACAAGTCCACTTGTCGAAACGTCGGCTCGAGCACCCAGCCCCTGTTTACGGATTTTTTCTTCGCAAGCTTCCATCTTCCACTTCCTGCCGTTTTTTACAAGAGGAACTGCACAACAAACGACGAACGCATAAGGGAAGCAGACGACGGACTGGCGCTACTAACAACCGTTCATTTGAGTCCCACTCACCAAGTTTAAATGCATTACTGTGGGAATACATAAACAGTATGGCGCTTTAGTCTTTTAGTGTTCATGGATACCAACTAGCCCAACAATTGGTCGTGCTAAAGCTCTTTGATCACTATAGAAATGAAGAGGTTCGCATGCTTCGTTTGGAAATTTGAGAAAGAGAGACTCAATAGCGATTTTGCCGCACTGTTTAAAGCTTACCCTTGTCTGACTTACGTTTATTAAGAAAGGCAGCACAATAAAGGCTTGTATAATGGAGCTGTATAGGTGATTGAGTGGATTAGAGAGCAAAAGGGGGCAGCGGCTACATGATAATAGAGTTCATCATAATAGACTACATGATATTAGAGTTGAGATGGTTACCTGTTGCTCGGGAAAAATAACCGATCAATAATCCGATAACAAAATTGGAATTGACAATAATGCGAAAACAACAAATTCGATCTTATACGTAGTAAGGTTAGTAGATAACTCTTTTAGGATCATATCTAGCGTAACTCTATAAAACGCTGGCGTAAGGGAGCACGGCCGCTTCAGAGGGCGAAGCGGTTTTCGTGCAGTCTCTCGCTTCGACGCGATGTAAGAGGCGAGAGCCCAGCACAGGACAAGCGCTTGTCCTGTGCATCAGTGCTATTTCTCTGACCTGTATCCATCTCGCGCTATTTGGTATTTAGGATTATGAATCAAGTAGCCCAGCAAAATTTTGTTAAGCTTTTGATCGAAGTTCATACTTGCTGTCTGAGTGACTCAGCCTCACCCCCCCACCCACCGGCACCACTTCATGCTCCTTAGTCCGACGGAGCCGATCGGTGCGTCTCATCTCTGCTTGAACCGCGCCCGTCTGCAGCCTTCGCAAGCCTTCGCTCGCATATAAAACACACGACGCGCGGGTCGACGTAATCGATTTGGACTTTGTACGGAACATGACGACGGCTGCAGAAATGCGCCTGGAGTGTTTCTATATTAGCTATAGCAATAAAAAATTAGTAAAGTAGAACAAACCGGGAGGGGTAATGTGAGTGAGATGCTGTTTAAACACGCCTCGGGTATAAACGCATACACGGGCGAAAGCGGGAGATTTGTGTTGAATTATTAATGCAGTATGCGGACATTTCCGTTTAGCGAGTACGATTAGGTAATTTATGCGGGCTAGCTTGGCGTGCGACACGCGAGGAAAGCTGCGAGTCTGCCGTCGCCTCGGGTGAATCTACTCGATGCAAGACTGTGTGCACGTGGTCATGCACTCCTGTTTCATTTTTTTTTAAATATCACGTATGCTCGAAAACAAGCCACTTCCAGAATATTCAACGAAGAAATTCGGGCTCGTTTTTGGTAACTGAACTTGTACATCTTAATAAGCGCAAAAAAAACCAATCACAGAAGGAACAGACACGTGAACAGGATGGACGCTAGACATAAACTGGAAGTTTACTGACTGAATGTTCACACTGAAACTTTTTTTCTGACAAGTGAAAAAGTAGGTGTGTTGTGCAGAACCCCACTTACATGCGGAACGTGCTACGTCGGTTAAACTGGCCGCTCCATTAATGAAAGATTGCGAGAGCATCGCGCAGCTGTCGATTCATTGGCGGGAGGGGGGTGGACATTTGGCAGATCACTGCCGCAGGTACTCTTGCATCCCTGATTTTCAGGGCACTCGTATCCTGAGCCGTTTTGATGCCCAGCAAGCTCGCGAAATCTATTAGGCTTTCTGCGTCAGTCGGGAATCAGATAAATGTGTGAGCACACCTCCACTCGCTTTGCATGACAAGGAAGGAGCTTATCTGAAACTACATTGTAGTTATTTGTGTTAGTAGCGCCAAATGCACCTACGTGTGGGTTCTGCGCATATATGTGCATCGTTTTGCGTCAGAGAACTTTCACTTGATGTCTAGCGTCTGTCCTGTTCACGTGTCTCTTCCTTCTGTGATTATTTCTTTGCGCTTGTTAAAATGGGCACGTCCACTTCTAGAAGCGTAAAAGACCGTATGTCACACCCACGCATCTAAGGTGAATGTGGTGGTGATCACCTTACAGGTAACATGCATTCACCCATGCACCCCTGTGCGCATTTTAACGTACTCGTAAAGGGGCGCGCACCCACGCACGCAACCATTCAATAAACGCTCCGAGGCACGCTCAGAGATTGTGTATATGGAAGTGCCCATGCATTCCGAGTTTGTTGAATGGCGCTTTAGTTATTATATTGACGTGTGTTGCCAACCGCATGAATACGCGAATACATGAGCACCTAGGCATATGGCTTTGTTTCTAGTGCTGTTTTGTTCTCACTTCGAACTTCGCACATTTGTGTGCTTAGATAGATAGATAGATAGATAGATAGATAGATAGATAGATAGATAGATAGATAGATAGATAGATAGATAGATAGATAGATAGATAGATAGATAGATAGATAGATAGATAGATAGATAGATAGATAGATAGATAGATAGATAGATAGATAGATAGATAGATAGATAGATAGATAGATAGATAGATAGATAGATAGATAGATAGATAGATAGATAGATAGATAGATAGATAGATAGATAGATAGATAGATAGATAGATAGATAGATAGATAGATAGATAGATAGATAGATAGATAGATAGATAGATAGATAGATAGATAGATAGATAGATAGATAGATAGATAGATAGATAGATAGATAGATAGATAGATAGATAGATAGATAGATAGATAGATAGATAGATAGATAGATAGATAGATTGTGAGCACAATCTTCACAACATTCGTTCTTCATCCTCCTCACCTGTATAAAATCATGATCGCTGTGAGCCCCTGTACATAATCATCATCGCTCTGAGCGTCATTTTTGTTCTACAAGTTGGCGCGGCGGTCAGGTCATATAACAGCAAAGTATAGACATTGTTTAGAGATATAGAGATATACGTTGTTAACACGTAGTTTTTAAATAGCATGTTTTAGTCGACCAGTTAGTTCTATGACATGAAGGAGCACTTCGGGGCAAGCAATACTCCGACACGGACGTAAAAAGATAAGACGCAAACACAGAAGCCTAAAAGGTAGACACAGCATCAGTGTTACATTGTGCTTCTGTGTCCGCTTATTACTTCATTAAGTTTACGTAGCAGGTGTTGCAGTACCGTGTTCCTTCATGTCATCGTTTGTGACAGTCGTCAAAAAATGCTACAAAGCAGGACATAGGCATTCCGTCATGTACTTACGTACTGCAGCAAGTCTGATAATTACATCATCCTGCCTGTAATATAAGCTTTCTTTCAATTTTTCTTTCGGCGGGTTTGTAATCACATTTAACACCTGCCCTTAAACTACCTAAAGGAAAAATTCAATCACAGCAAAAGGGATACACTTCGATCATCTTATAACCGTAGATGATACGCATGCCCACGGCTTACTAAGCTGGTTTTAATGCACTTAGACGCTACAGCAAGCTTGCTAATCACACTGTGAACACTGTAATATAAGCTTTTCTTTATCGTTTCTATCGACTGTTCTAAAGCGACCACTAGACGAACTGTCCGAAAGCAACAGGGGTGCGCTACGAGTATCCTTTACCCACAGCCCGTACTTATAACACAGCCAACTTTCTAAGCCTACCACAGTCGGAATTCAGCCGCCCGCCACTGCCAAAGGAAGGAGCAGCTGGCTCGGAAACCCTGAAGAAGTCCTTGGCCGAGCCAGCTTATACTTCCTTGGCTGAGTGCCTTCCCACACGTTCTCTAACTGTATCCGAGTAATCCTTGCTTCGACCCACATTCGCGCAAGAAACAGACTCGGTCTTTCGTCGGCATCAGTTCCAGTGTGGCTCGCTCGACGACATTTCTTTCTCGCTTATCTCGCGCCAGCCCGACGGTATTGACTAGCTCTAATTCCGTGCAGAGACGCGAAAGCACGCACAGTCGCTTCGACGAATCTGGATCCTCATTTTGAAAGAAAAGAAAGTCCCACGCGGTCTCTGCACTGTTCGTTGTACAGTGCAGAGATTACATTCGTAGCAACAGAAGCTAGCCAATCCTGCTTCCGTATGCGGTATAAACGAAGGCGAAAGGCCAAGCACAAACATATCTCACGAACGAAAGATGTACTTGCAACCATAATCCCAAAGGGGAGTAGGCGTAGAGAGCGTTGTCGTCGATGGAGTTAGGAACAGAGTGCGACTGGGAGACTGCACCCTCATCCAGCACTGGTGCAGATAACTTATCGGCGCTACCAGCTTTCGCCGTACTCAGTACAATCAGTTGGAGACTTAACTTCATCTCCTGTCCGTTGCAAGTACGCGCCTGTATCGCGTCTTTTCTAAGTGTCTAGTGTACATCTTTCACATACGCACCTACAACGTTTGGATAACGCGTTCGATGCTATACCAACTGAGCTATAGCGACGGTCCTCCTCCCGTGCACTTTATGTAAACCTCCACTATACGAGTAAACCTGGGATGTTAGTCAGCGCGACTCATAGCCATGGCCGCGATTGCAGAATACTTCTTTTTTGCCAGCTAGCGTCACGTAGCACGTGATAATTTTTACGAACGTGCTGCTGCAGTTTTATAATGGTGTTATAAAGAAGTTTTTCCGATGTACAGGTCGATGGTAATTTCCTCTTCATAAACGTAGTACCTGCTTTACCAAAACCAACACATCGGTTTCTAAGGCAAGCGATTCCTTCGTTAGGAAGTTTCTAGTTTGACCCTTTCAATTTAAACGTTTCTCCGAATCCTGAATGAGGGTTATCGGAAAGAATGCCCTCAGAGCCACTCGAAGCCTCTGGGGACATCACTTTCAAATTGACGCTCTTCCATGGATGAGACTCCCAAATAAACGCTTCAAATCCCCCATCTATGCTGCGCTGCGCTGAAGAAGTCGTTACGTAAGCAACAGCTGCCTTCGCGTTCTCAAGTGATGCATTTTCAGGCGGAGGTGAGCCAATTCCCTTAATAAATCGTCGCTACACTTCAGCGAGTTCAAAACCAAGTTTGACGTCGCAATTCTGAAAGTTTATTAGCCGTCACATATTTTATTACTACAGAGAAATTCTTAAGAGGATTTCGCAAAGTGAAAAGAACAAGTGGGCTTCAAGAAAAATCAACAAAAAAGAAGTTGGCCCGACTGAGAGTGCACACCTATTCTCACTGCTCAGAAGATCACCAAAAAAGTGCACCAATTTAGATTGAAGTCAACTTGCTCTGAAAGGGCCCTTAAACCACTCCGACTTCAAGGACGAGAGAAATGTTTCTTACTCGCATTCACTACCATCCCTACAGGCGCAGTCTCCTCCTCACCACTTATTTCCTCATAAAACACGCGGACAATGCCAGCCCAAAGCGTTGTAACTATGAGGAGTTTACGCTTTTCAGCTACGCGCTGTTATCTCGGCTTGCGCAATACAACGCGCAGAAAACCAAGTGAAATCAGTTGATTGCGCACAATACCTCCCGCCAGACAAAGCAGAATGGGCGTGCAAATGCATGGTGAAGCAGGAAAACAGACAATTCGCAACAGATGTCCTTCGTATATGGACAAATCGAGAGCCCATTTCCTCATGACGTCACGCGAACAGACGGCGGGCGTCACGAATTGTGCCTAAAAGACGGGAAAGGCTGGGAGAGAATACGCGCTCGTTCTTTCTATTTTCGGAGCAGGCTTAGGGGGCTCTTTTGGGACAATTAAAAACCTTGCTTCTTCTTAAAGCTTACAAAGCGTTATGCGCGAGCGATTTATGCGTTTAATGCACACAAAAATTTATTTTCTGAATTGGTGACCTTAGGCCGAGGATCTCGTTAGAGCTTTTCGCAGTGTGAGCTGGTTCGGCCGAAATAGTGCGCTGTAGTCAGGTCGCGGGCCTTTACGTTGAAGACAAAGTGAAGCGATTAATTTTATCGGACAGCGACGGAGTTTGCCAAGGACTGTATGCGTAGCCTCTCTCGGTCATTTCGTAATTACGGCACAGGCTATCTGCGCAGTAATGAAATATTGCCGCGGCTCTGTTTTCTTGGGGAGACTAAATTAAAATGTCGCGCATGATAAGAAACTTGGCAGTGCGAAAACAAAAAATTACATTAAAACGTTCCTCGGCCGTTCCTCCTAGCGGGGAGCAAACAGACTATACATTACACGCGCGAAATAACTTTTCTATTTCTAGACGTCCCAACGACGTCTCGAGGACTACTAAATGAAGCTGTAAATTGGAAGTCTCAGTTTGGGTTATCGTTAGCTAAACAAAATAGAATTTAAAGAAAGCGGGGTGGGGCGGACATATGGCTGGCAAACGAAGTTCACGACATCCTAGGACGCCTTGAAGGCTGCTAAACGAACTTGTGAATTAGATGTGCAAGTTTAGGAGGTCGTTAACAAGGCAAGAAAAAAAACGCAAGGACAGCTGAGTTCGGGGAGACAGGTTGTGTACGCCATGTACAAGTGTAGTCCATTTCCCGACGTGCCATTTACGTCGTGAAGATATCTAAATATAGGCGTGAATTTGATGTCCGGGTACGGTGATCTCTAAATAAGGAAACAAATAAAGTGGTGTCAGATATGTGACATTGGCAAATCAAGTTGACTTTCCTACAGCCTAAGGATGTATTGAAGAACGCTAAATGAAGCTGTGAATTTGATGTCGAAGTTTCGGTGACCTTTAAGAACACCAAAAAAAAGTGTAGAAAGGAAGGAAAGGGAGTGGTCGAGGTGATTTCGATTGAAATGGGGCCTGGAGTAGCATGGTTGACACTTGCTGAAAATTTTCGGTTTGCGAACTGTTAATGAAGGATTAGGTGCGGGCAGATCCCAATCTACGCTTCGACATCACGTGGTACTCTCCTGAGCCGACTTCATTTATTACCCCGGCAGGATTTAATGGAGCAGAGGACGTGACGTATATTTCAATGGGGATGTCTTATTCAGTCGGCCAAGAGTGTTTGTAAAGCTGTCGCGTTGACGTTGAAACGTCGAGATGTTTTCTTTTTAATTTCCTGTGGGGCAAGTGGCGGACTGACAGCTTGAGTTTATCACGCTGTCTCTCGAAGTGCTTCGTGAACGAGGAAAAAAATAAATAATTGAAAAAGACGACACAAAACAATAGTTAAAATAGAAGGAAAATACCAGTGCCGTATGCACGAAGGTGCCAGGAGTCCAGCTTCCTAGAAGATCCAACATTAAAAAGCCACCAATCGTCTGATATGAAGAAAAAGCTTTCTTTGCAATTTTTCTTGTGACTGGTTCGCATACATTTTTACGAACGCAATTCCTGTGGCGGAAATTATGTCTGTGAAGTCATGCTGGAGTCAGGCATAGAACACGTTTATGCTAAAAACATGGGGGCAAATTTTTCTAAGGTGAACAGTCGTAGTGTGCAAAGCATGATGCACTGATGCGGAGCCACTGTAATACCTTTTTAATATTTTACTACACGGTTCAAATAGCCGATTGCCAATATTACGCAACCTTAGCAACTTTAGCCAAAAGGTGTCGAATACCAGCCCGTGCTGGTTGATGCGGACGACCGGTTGTCACCGGCGCTTCTTCCTCAAGCCTCGCTATTTGGTTGACGGTTTCCTGCCTGCTACCGTGCGCATCGACAGCAGCAGCTGCGACGAAGACTACCAGGAAGAGGACGAGGACGAGTACGAGGATGAGTAAGGTGAGCCATTTCCTTCTTTGTTCAGATTTTTATTTACTACGTATTGCAACATAGGGCCCGGCGTCTGCATTTGAATGGGGGCGAACTGCAACAGCACTCGTGCTCTTAGATTATATATAACAGCAGATCACCACTGTCCCTCAAGAGAAATGTATATAAAAGCTTAGTCTTACCGCTGCTTAACTACGCAGCAGAAACCTGTTGGTTTACGGAGAGGGTTCATTTTAAATTGAGGACGACGCAGTGAGCCATCGAGATGAAAATGATAGGTTTAAACTTAAGGTACAAAAAGAGAGCAGAGTGGGTCAGGGAACAAACGGATGTTAAGGACATCTTAGATTCGAGAATTCATCAATGAGGGAAAGAATAACAGCACAAAATGAATAATTTTTAATAAGAAAGCACAAAAAACAGTAGTTCACCAGAATAAATAAAAATATTTTATCAATGCGCTATTCATGATTGACAGAGTGAAAAAATATATAGATAAAATGAATCACTGCGTGGACAAAATAAGAAAGAAAGAAAGAAAGAAAGAAAGAAAGAAAGAAAGAAAGAAAGAAAGAAAGAAAGAAAGAAAGAAAGAAAGAAAGAAAGAAAGAAAGAAAGAAAGAAAGCCAGATCGTATGGACCCTGAATCAAACGTCGTGGTTCGATACGTAACCATCTATTTTCAGGCGGCCGAGATTCTTGCCGCATCACTGCGTTCAGGTCCCCTCGTACCGCAGAGCATATAACGCCTCGATTTCATTTTTTGATTCTTTGCACCCGTCTTTCGGAAACGTGAACCCCGGAAAGTGCGAAAAAGCACCCAACTATCGTTTGTCAAACCTTTAAAAGGAGAGTGTAAAAAGGATTAGAGGAAAGAAAAAAAAACACAATACGTAAAAACATACAGGGAGAAAGAAACGCGTTGGCGCCGA
Source organism: Rhipicephalus sanguineus (assembly GCF_013339695.2). Taxonomy (NCBI): domain Eukaryota; kingdom Metazoa; phylum Arthropoda; class Arachnida; order Ixodida; family Ixodidae; genus Rhipicephalus; species Rhipicephalus sanguineus. Next base: position 149,253,212 of record NC_051182.1, read on the forward strand.
AACGAGACGTAACTGAATTCCGCGCATTTTTCTTCTCTGACCTATACCGACAGATGGACGCATTCATCGAAACGCATCTCCGTCCTTACTTCTATGTTTATCTATCTTTTTTTCTATTCTTCTCGTTTCGACATGCAGGGATTTAGTAGCAGCCGTAACGCGGTAAGCAATACGCACTTTCACGCGTGGTGCTTTGGGCCTACCTGTCAAAACGAATGCGTTTAGATACCACGCCTGACAGTTTCGTGTACGTTTGTATTTTTCCAAGCGAAGCTTATTATGAGTTACAGTTTTCGGTGGCGGCGTTGTGCTGCGCTAAAAACCCGGCACAGAATGCGGCTCACGAAGGTGCACCGTTCACACGGGTGTTTGTATCGCAACCGAGACTATCTTTACCACGTTCGCTATCCTGGATGGAAAGGGTATTATCATCGCACAGATTTCAGAAAGAAGGCATAATAGAGATCTAGAAGTGTCATATATGTAACTGCCTACGATGTGGAATCAAAGTGGGGAATATTTGGGAATAAAGGCACCAGAGCACGGCTGGTCGATGTTTTATTAAATAAGTCGGCCGACTGGCCAACTTATTTATTTTTTTTTTAGAAAGGCGCTTCGTAATTCTTAGCGTGTTAGCCTTAAAGAGTGATTACAATGACGTCTCGAGGTGTCACAGTTGGTTGCACCACTAACTAAATGGGAATGCATCAAATGATGAAAGAAGGAATAAAAACCCAAATGAATAAGAATTCACGTAAGAAGGAAGGAAGCAAATATAGAAGTAAGATAGAAGCAGTACAGCGAACAAAGGAAGGTGAATGAATGAATGAATGAATGAATGAATGAATGAATGAATGAATGAATGAATGAAAGGAAAGATGGAAAGAGAGCTAAATGTAGGCAGCTAATATATTACTGCTGACTTGCCGCGAATAAAGGAAGGTGAATAAATGAATAAATAAACGAACGAACGCACAAAAGAATGAACGAATGGGGAATGAACAAAAGAAGAAAGGAAAGGAAATAAGGAAGGAGTGATAAAGATAAGCAACTAGGAGATCGGCGATGAAAATACGTAATAAACCTGAATGAAAGGAAAGAGCAAAGAAAATGACAACAAAACAGAAACTAAAGGGTAAACCAAATGGCGAAAAAATAAAGAAAAGAATACAACCTTTCATGGCGTGGTGGTAGAAGATAAGAAAGGGGGGGGGGGTAAGAACAGAAGAGGAATTCTTTCCGCAACGACAAGCGGATTGAAGAATTGGCTCTGACTGTCAGGAGGCAATATCCCTGCACAATCGTACCACAGCGCATCGTTGCCAAGCTCATTCCTCATACAATGGTGCCAGAGGATATTTGAGAGAAAAAAAAGCAAGATTCGAGATGCCAGGATTCGAGTTGCCGTCGCCGTGGGCGGTACGGTGAATTCGACGCGAAGTGCTACCTCGCATTCTAGTTGGGTCGGTATACAGTATTATATTTAGTTCTGACGATTTTTTCTTTCAAATTTTTTTTTTGCTGTCGCGTCCCTGTCGACTTGAACGCCGCATTCCACTTACGACAGGTTTCTCGGTGGAAACGCAATGCCGAACCGCGTCTCCCGGAAGTGTAACTTGAATGAAACATAATGGTGCTGATCCCATATGGCGCGAAATCACCGCGTGGAAAATGCATGAGAAAGAAAGAGAGAAAGAGTGAGAGAGAAGAAAATGCTTGATGCCCGCGCACTCTAATATTTCTGACACATATATTATACAGGGTACAAAGAGTTTCATCGTTAGGAATGTCGGTAGCAGTGCCTTTGCCCACGGCGGTGGCATTTTCAATGCAGACGAAAATGCTAGATGCCTGTGTGCTTCTATATATATATATATATATATATATATATATATATATATATATATATATATATATATATATATATATAATCATCAGCCTGACTTCGCCCACTGAAGTGCGAAGGCATCCTCCATGTTTTGCCAATCAACCCTGTCTTGTGTTTGCTGTTACCATGTTATCCCAGCAAACTTCTTATTCTCATCTGCCCACTTAACTTTCTGCCGCCTCCTCACGTGCTTGCCTTCTGTTGGAATCCAGCCTGGTGCTCTTAATGACCAGCGGTTCTCTTGCTACGCACTACATGCCCTGCCTATGCCCATTTCTTCTTCTTGATTTCGACTAAGATGTCCTTAACACCCGCTTGTTCCTTGACCCACTCTGCTCTCTTCTTGTTCCTTACGGTTACACTTAGCATTTTCCTTTCTATTCTCGCTGCGTCGACCTCAATTACACTTTAACCTTTTTCGTAATATAACAGCCGAATATCGGTGCTTACATACATTTATGTGCACGTCAAAAAACTACAGATGGTCGAAATTTCCGGAGCTCTCGACTACGGCAAGCCTCATAATCATATTGTGGCTTTGTCACGTCAAAACCTAGCAATTAATATTACCATTTCTTTTGCAGTTCGATGTTACAAAACTAGATTTAGACAGTCTTTAGACTCTCTAAAAATGGTTTTAGACTGTCTATCGACTGCCTAAATTCATTTTTGTAAGCGAGGTGAGACACTTGTCGAAGCGCACTGCGAGGTGTCGAAACCGAACAAGATATTTTTGACGCGTTGGTAAAAGTATATAAAAAAATAAATTAGCACAGTATTGAACACTGTGCATGATATTGTATAAGCGGTATAGACCACTAAGAAAATGATATCCTGGTCGCAAATATTCAACGAGCGCGTAAATCATTCAGATATTGATTCGATAAATCAGCACGAGGTTTAGGGTGTTCAACTGCCTGCAATATTAGCAGGACTAAGGGTGCTTTCTGGACACTGCAATATTCAGGCACATTGCGAATTTTCAGAAATGGCGGCATTTTAAGCCAATATAGAGGCCGTAGCACTCTGGGCCGATGACGTAAATTGAAGTGAATTAAGTTGGACGAAATATGGCCATTTCCTTCAATGGGATTCGTACTCACAACCTTCGATTTCTATCCCAGCCTTCGAATTCGAAAGTTGTGAGTTCGGATCCTACTGACGTGAAGGGTATTTTTGGTTCACTTTAATTCATTTCAATTTACGTCATAATTATTATACTACAGTTAAAGGACAATAGTTAATGTACCGTATGCTTTTCGTGGCCTAATTGTATGTTTGGATCTCTTGGTTGTGTGTAACAAAAAAACGACTCCCTCGAAATAACTTCCCTTCTCTGGGTAATTTTTTATGAGTTGTGCAGGAATGCACGTCGGCACACTGTGCGCTTCTAGAATGCCGAAAGAAACAAGTCACGTTTACTCAATTTCACGCTTGCTCGCGCTCGCGCTTCCACGCAAGACGCGAAGATGAAGAGGAGGAAAGCGACGATGGCTTTTCTTCACGCTTAATCTGATTTCCCTATCCTTTCATAGCTGTCTTTAGTGCACGCCTCATTTAAGTGTAACTTCCCGTTTTCTTTGATGTCTGTCTCTTCTCCGGGCCAGAGGGCTTCCCTCTGGTCTGCATCTATTTCCTCTCAGGAACTGCCCTTGGAATTGTTTCTCCGCGATGGAAACCGCAGCGTTCCTGTTGCTTTGGTGCCGACCAATGGTGGATTCATCCGTATGAAGAACCCCAAGGCCATTCAGACAGAACTTCGTGCGATCACTCCTCATTCCCTACTGATAACCGAAGTTCGTCAGTTTGGACGCGGGGGGATCCTATGCTGTTCACCAGACCAGGCTTGTATTCAAGACCTACTGAAGTGCACTACTTTTGCCTCACATCCGGTGAGCTGTTTTATCCCACCTCATCTAGCATGTTGCAAAGGTTTAGTCCGCGGGGTAGACACAAGCCTAAGTCCAGCAGAAGTCTTAGACATTTTTTCCCCTGCAGGAGTAATTTCTGTGTACCGGTGTACCAGACAAGTAGATAATACGAAAGTCCCTACTGAAACAGTGATCGCCACATTTGCTGGGACAAATCGCCCTTCGGAGATCAAGGCATGGCCGCTTATCTACAGGGTCGAAGCTCTAGCTCCTCGTCCTTTACAGTGCTCCAAATGCTGGCGTTATGGACACAGTGTCAACGGTTGTCGTTCTGATACTCGATGCCGCATCTGTGGGGCCGAACATAGTGCTGATGAGTGCCAGTCAGGCAATGAGTCATGTTGCTTATGTAAAGCAAGTCACTCTGCTGACGATCCTAGCTGCCCTGCGAGATCGAAAGAACTTCAGGTGCTAGAAATTATTGAAAGGAGACGATGCTCTCGTCGAGAAGCGCTAGCAGAAGTTCAAAGCAGGACACAGGGATATGCCGGTGTAACAGCCCGTCAGCCTCTCGGCATGGACGCAACATTCTTCCACTGCATTTCAGCTGTGGTAGAGAAGGCGGTAGAAAAGGTCCTCGAAAAATTTCTACTAAATCTGTCCGACTCATTGACTCAGGTTATATCTTCCCAGTTGGCTGGTGTTTCTGAGGCGATCACAAAGCGCTTCCAAACTCCTATCCCTCCAATCACTAAGCCTGCTGAACATCAGATTGTTGCCCCCACCAATTATGGAGCAGGGCCGTCGTCCTCTCAGAAGACTGACCAAGATTACATCTCTGATTCAGATTCAGTGGGCAACTGGGACGTTGATATAGATGCCCGTCATCTCAAACGCACCAGATCGCCCACTAACAAGATCCATAATTCTTCGAATCCAAAAACAAAGAAGTGTGTGAAGGAATCCGTGACTAGGACTGACCTGTTGAAAGAAAGTATTTTAGAGCAGGCAGTTTCCGCTGCTCGTCTATCATCATAGGGTGTCTTAGGGTGCTTCAGTGGAACTGCCGTTCAATTCTCTCTGCAGCTACAGATTTATTATACCTTACTTCTCAGCAATCTCCCGACGTTGTACTTTTACAAGAAACTTGGTTGTCAGCTGATCAAAACTTTTATTTAAAAAATTATCAGTGCTTTCGATTGGACAGAAACTCACGTGGTGGAGGTCTAACTGTTTTCATTTCTTCAAAATTTTGCCATAGAGCGAAGATAGCTTATAAAGCAATGTCGTCTGACTATGAAGTTTTGGTAGTGGAATTAAACCTTCCTGGCTGCGCTCCACTATCCATAGTTAATAACTATTTTCCGACTGGGATACATGATGAAAGTGCTCTTGATGTCACTTTGAGCTTCTGCAAAAAGAACATTCTGTTTGCGGGAGACTTCAACTCCCATCATGTGTCGTGGGGTTTCCGCACAGACACATCGGGAAAACGGTTATTTGACTGGACTAACACAAACAACTTTATATGTCTAAATTCCAAAGTTGCCACTTTTGTTCGATGTACCTCGAGATCCGTCCTAGATTTAACATTCGCTAGCTCAAACGTTTTAATCTCGTCTTGGACTGTGCTTGATGCTGCTACAAGTAGTGATCACCGTCCACTTGTATTTGAAGTCAAGATCCCAGTATTATCGGTAGACTACCAGGCGCAAAATTTTGTAAACTACTCCAAATTTAAAAAGAATTTACAGTCAACTTTGTCATCATTGTCCAGTATGGAGAGAAATGTTAAAGCTATGAGTCTTTGCTCGGTTTTAAAACGTACCATAACAAAATCACAGTTCACTATATCGTCAGCAAAAGGAAATTCAGTGTGTGCATGGTGGAATTCGGATTGTGCAAGAGATTATAGACGCCGAAAAGCGGCCTGGAAGAAACTTCTTATAAACCAGAGTCCTACTAATTGGCGAAATTATTTGTACGCTAAAGCTATGTTCAAAAGAACAGTATCATTAGCAAAAGATGAATATGACGAAAAACGATATAATTTTCTATCCAAGAGTGGTAATAAAAAAGCTCTGTTTAGATTTCTTCGTAGTCGTAAGGCTATTGCAGCGCCCGTAAACATTGACTCGGTTATTCTTTCACCTAAAGAATTGGCAGATTTATTAACTGAAATTGCATCGGGCCTTGAAAAGCGATTTACATCACAGTTACAACTAAAGTTTGTGAAGCATTCATGTGTGAACGATTTTATCGAAGTAAATATGGAAGAACTTGCGCATGTCATTCGCCTTCTCCCTAATTCAGCTCCAGGCCCAGATGGAGTTACGTCAGAAATGTTAAAGATATTATTTGATATCTCTCCAAACGATCTTCTTAACGTCGTCAACCACTCCCTTAGAAATGGCTGGATTCCTCCTGACTGGAGACTTGCAAAAATTGTTCCCCTTCTTAAAAAACAGGGAGCGGGAATGCAGATAGACAACATTAGACCAATCGCTCTAACGTCCCATGTCGTTAAATTAATAGAAATAATTTTATACATAAGAATTATGAAGTTTATCACAGATAAAGCAATACTGAGCGCGTGCCAGATTGGATTTCGACCCGGTTGCTCGATATGGTGTGCTCATGTCGATTTAGAGGCTCGTATAAAGCTTGCCCGGCACAGAAGACAATTATCGGCTTTAGTAACCCTAGATTTAGCCAAGGCATATGATAGCGTTGAACATATCATTCTCCTTAATGCCCTCAACGAATTAAATTTCCCGCAATATATTACAAATTGGCTGTACGAATTTTTAAAAGATAGAAAATTTTATTGCTCCCAACGAGGCGTTTCTACGTCTAAGCATAGTCAAACGAGAGGTGTTCCCCAGGGCTCTGTTCTTTCACCTGTTTTATTTAATATCTTGTTAAGTTCGATTCCACTGTGTGATAAGGTACAAGTGTATGTATACGCAGATGACATTGCGTTTTTTCGCATCTGATTATGATATACATTTACTCCATTCAACGTTGCAATCATATTAGCAACATTAGACTCCTGGTTTGAAGATATTCGAATGCAACTAAACGTTACCAAAAGTGCCATAATTGTTTTTTCTTTACATATGCCTGTTAATATTTCTCTTCACTATCGGCAAGAAAGAATTCCCCAAGTGGACTGTATTAAATATCTGGGAGTAATATATGATGAAAAACTGAGCTGGCGTAGTCACATTGAACATGTTAAAGCTAAGGCTACACGCGCTGTCGGAATGATAACTAAACTTGGTCGGCTCCGTTCCGGGCTACGCAGAGATACCCTCATCATGATTTATCATATGTACGTTCGCCCGATTCTTGAATTTGGTTGCGTGCTTTTTTCTGGTGGGCCAGCATACAAGATTACTCCTTTGGTTCTCTTAGAGCGCCAAACTCTTCGGAGTTGTCTTGGTGTTCCTAAATTTACAGCTAATAGCGTGTTGTATCAAGAAGCTCGGGTACCCACTCTTGCTTGCAGATTCCGTATTTTGACAGTTAAAACATATTTAAAATTATATGAAGCTACTCCAAGACGGTTGCAATTCGTATTTTCTGCTGAATCGAGTGCTTTTTTCAATGAGCACTGGTCCCGTCTTCATAAACCTCAGATTTTGTTTGTTCAAACATTGCTGGAACCCCTAAATGTTAATATCTCCGAAATCATTCCATTAGATAAATCCATATCCAATGTAAAAATAGAATTCGACGACATATTCTCAGAAAATGCGAAACTCTTGCCCTCTAAGTATTTAATTGGCGTATTCGAAGATCACCTCTTACAATTAGGAATTGATAATGTAATTGCAACAGATGCATCCATGAATGATAAGAGAGCAGGGGTGGGTATCTTCTCCCAATCATTATCCTGGTCATATTCATTACGCCTTCCAGATTATACGCCTATATTTGAAGCGGAGTTAATGGCCGTTATTTTAGCCCTTCAAAAACTTCCCGCAAATCATTCGACAGCTGTTATAGTGACCGATTCATTATCTGTGTGTTCGTCCCTCACTACAACTTCGGAGTCAGTTATTCTAAACACATTCAGGTCATTAATCCCCATAAACATTCGCCTAGTGAGGCTCATATGGGTTCCAGGTCATCGTGGAATATTTGTAAACGAGATGGCTGACTCACTCGCGAGAGTATCCCTTGAAGGCCCAGTTTTGTCAGTTATGCCTCCTACAGCTTATGTCACAGCGGTGAGGTTCAGAAAATTTTCTCTTATTGAAGATTCAGAAAAGATTAAAATACCAAATTCAGAATATTCACACTTGCAATTTGCGTGGAATAATAAATGGTGTCCCACGCGTAAATTGGAAGTATCCATCACAAAATTAAGATGTCGTATTCCACCGCTTAATTTCTACTTAAACAGGTCTGGTCTGGTCCCATCCCCTCTGTGTCCCAACTGTAACGAACCCGAAAATATCGACCATTATCTTCTAAGATGCCACCGTTTTAAAAACCAAAGAAAAAAATGCTTTGAAATTTTATTTAAAAAATTAGGAATATCACTAAGTACTCTAAATATCCTCTCCTTTGGGGCTGCTTCATTGGAATTCAGTAAAAGGAACGTCTGCGGGGCCCTCTGCGAATTCCTGATTGACACGATGAGATTACCTTGCTAATCCTTTGTTTATCAATTTATGGTTTCCCATCCCCTTTTCCCGAATACAAATTCTTATTTATTTCGTTATTTCCTTTTCTCTTATCACTAGAATCACCTTATTCTACTTGAAAAATGCCACCTTTCTCTTTCCCTGATTTTCTTTTTTAACCCAATGTTTCAATTGACTGTAACCGCCGGCTTCTTGGCCAATCCCCCGGTGTGGGTGTGAGCCAAATGCAAGGAGCAAGCAAGCAAGCAAAAACCTGCTCCTCTGCATAGCCTGGCCCGGCTTCCAGGGTGTACTTAAAAACCAATTTAGCGCCGCGCTCGAGATGGGACGTCAGTGCGTCCCAAAAATTAAACATATTATTGAACAAATTAAGAAGTAAAAGTATAGGAAATAGACACAAAAAGATTAACAAGAGAACGGCTCTTATTGCCCGTGTCAATGTCGCTCATTGGGTACATTTTTATTTTTTATCTTTTTTTGGTTTGGAACGGATGAAGTTTCGAAGAATGTGGTCAAACTTGAAACGGCGCATGTACGTGTTAAAAAAAAGTGAACAAACCATTTTTGTGACAGATTCTGCGAGCGCTTTCGTTAAACCTACGTGTGTCGCGGAGTTTGTGATTGACCCGAATAACTGACATTTTGTAACTCAGTTGCCGGCCTTATCTGGTTCTGTACTTGACCACCGATTACGCGCTGACTGATAACAGATGAATCAGGATGGCGGGTGAAGGGAAATCAGAGTCTCGCGCACACTAAATTGCAATATTAATTTCAGTAACGCAATAAAGGGCGCTAGCCTAGAGTTTACTGGCGTCCTAGTTGGTTAATTATTAAGGCGAAAGCCTTAAATGCCTTATCAAACGCAAAAAATGGACTGTAGGCAGTGGCGGCATCCCGCGCCACCTAGAGTGATGCAAAACAAAGCAACTATCATCACGTGATGACGTCGCCATATGACGTCATCATGACGTCACTATAGCGTCACTACGTGAAGCCACATGATGACGTCATCACTTGAAATCGTCGATTGGTCAAAGAGTAGTAGTAGTAATAGACTTTTATTCAGCCAAATTCATAGGCCGAGCATTTCGACCGCCTGCGCGATCAGTCGACGCTGTTCTTCTTCCCCTTCGGCGCCGATCCAGTCGAGCCAGGTGGTGATTGAAAGGGGGAGGGTAAGAGCTGGATTGCTGAGCAGTTGGGCAGTAGAAAAGGCAGTGTGGCAGGTCTGCATATGTAGATGGGCAATTGGGACAGCAGGGGTCCGATCTATATTTATAAAGAAAAAGGCGAGAGGGGGTGATCAGGCAATTCATTTGGATGTGCCGTAGAATTCGAGCCTCTAGTAGAGTGAGCAATGGATGAGGAGGAGGGTAAAGACGCTTGTCGAGTCGGAGCTGTAGGTATACCTCCTTGATAGTTTGGCGCAGCGAGGTCTTCCCATCGTACTTGACGGAGCTCCCACTGTCTTCCGAAGGTGTGGGCCAGGGGATGAACGGTGCCCGGTGCAATATATCACGGGCGAGCCGGCGAGCCAGCTCATTGCCGTCAATCCCCGAGTGCCCAGGAACCCAGCGTAGGAAAACAGGGGAAGGTTGCAGTGCATAGACAGCTCGCTCAACCTCCTGTTGGAGGTATGGGGGTAATGTGCGGTTCTGTATGTTACGGATGGCGGCGTAAGAGTCAGAGTATATCGTGTACTCGGGAAGTGAAGGGAGGGAAGAAAATGATTGTAAGGTCAAAGATGTGCTGATTACGGAGGCAGTGCAAAACCACGCTAGGTGCAAAAAACTTTCGGTGGGAGCCGGGGGAGGGTCGACACCTCAACTGAGAAGAAAAAGAAGGAGCAGATGGCTTGTGCCCCTGTCTATCTGTTTTTGAATGAGTGCGTAGTTAAAATCCCTTAATCTAAGAACTCTTCCAGGTTCCATAGAAACGGGAAGAGAACAAGCTCAGGCAAAGCCTGCTGCTTCGACTCCGTTTGTAATAATAAGTGTTGACGTTATATAATGATAATAATTGTTTGGGGGTTTAACGTCCCGAAACCACGATCGGATTATAAGGGACGCCGTAGTGGTGGTCTCCGGAAACATCGAGCACCTGGGGTTTTTAACGTGCTCCTAAAGCTAAGCACATGGGTCTCTAGCATTTAGCATTTTTGCCTTCATCGAAGTGCGGTTTCAGGTACCAGCATTCAATCTCGCGACCTTTGGGTCAGCAGTAGGGGTGTGCGAATATTCGATTTTCAAATTCGAATCGAATAGTACCTAATCGAATAATTCGATTCGACTTTCGAATAGTTAGTATTCGAAGTTTCGAATATTTCCAGAGGGCGGATATCTAAAACGCGACAAAGGCGAATGGTGCAGCTTGGTTAGGGTGGGGTGACTAAAACTAACGCTAACCTCGTTACTGTAGGCCTTTCATTAAAATTTCACGAAGACCCTGGTTCAAAAGCGAACGCATGCTGATCTTAAATGAGATTATGTCATTTCCGCTCGTAGAAAAACATGAGAAAACTGTCAAGCCCTTCATAATTTAGTTTCCGAAACAAAGGTACGGACTCCTTGCGTAGTTCGGTCGCGTATACCGCAAGCGCCGTAAAACGTCCGGACTTTGGCCTGCCAAAACCACAGTCATTGGCTTTGCATGTAAAAATTTGTTCACGCTGGGCAGTCGCGTCTGCCACACCGAACCACTCGTTCAGAAACTCCCATCGTCCTGGCACGCAGTTGAAACGCTGCTGTGAACGGGCGTCCGGAGATTTTTGGGCCCGCAGCGCACATGGCAATGAAGCACAACATTGCCGCTGTCAGATGAGCAGTATTGCGCGACCATGGGAAAAAACACTAGCTACCGTGCTCCCTTCTGTTAGTCGTTAGGCGGTTAGGAATAGCGCTGCTGACTGGAATGGCGGCTCTTCTATCCACAAGCTTGCGCACCGATAAAAGCTGAAGCAAAAGCCACTCCCGAACAAGTGCGCAATAAAATTGTCGGCACGCCGTAGCGTCCCTGATTTTTCCTTAGTGTTGCCGTAGGCGGTGGTACACACTTCGTATAAATATTCGATATTCGATTCGATATTCGATAGTTTTGGCCACTATTCGGCACTATTAGATTCGAATTCGATTCGAGATGAAATTTCACTATTCGCACACCCCTAGTCAGCAGTCGAACACCCTAACGATTAGACCACTGCGGTGGGGTCTGGACAAGGATTGAATGCCACTTCTTAACTCAACAGCTTAATGCTGCTGGTGATACATTATTGATTTTAGATTTCTTAGTTAGGGATCTTAGGACGGAATGAGTTATAGATGCGTTGAGTTACCCCCAAACACAGAGACGCACACATAAAGACACGCACACAACCAAACACATGCACAGACACACAAATACACACACAAGGACACGCATTTAACACACGCACAGACACAAAATCACACACACGCAAACAGACACACAACTAAATGCACAAGGACACACACAAAAGTGAAGCACACAAACACACAAACACATGCACAAAACACACACACAAAGACACGCACACAAGCACACACAAGCTCAGACATACAAAGATACTCACATAAGAGCGCGCACACAAACAAATGCACAAACACAAAGACGCACACACAAGCAAATACACAAGGATAAACACAAAAAGACACATAAAGACAAGCACATACACGTGCACGCACACACACATGCACAAACGCACAGGCACACAAACAACACACATAGAAACACGCACAGGTGCAAGAAGACAAACTAGCAAACTCAAGCGTTCCAAAGCCCGAGACAATTACTCGGGGTTAGGTTTTGGAAACGCTGCAGTCATAAGTAAACACACAAGAAACCAAAGCACGCAGTAACTTTTACTTGGCGAGAAAATTGCGGAGCAATTAATTCGCCCAGACACAGAGGCCGTGGCAGCACGCGCTTCCAAATGGCTATGCAAACTGCGCCGCCGACTTACCCAAACGAGTCCACAGCTGCCGTCAAGCGCGCGGCTTCGTTAATACAATTTCGCTCGCAGTGCGGGGTGCTGTGTAGGCGTCGCACGAGATTTTGTTTTCAGCGCCACCATTTGCTGACTCGCGCACTAGTCCCAACGGGGTGACGGCCATTCAAACGTCGCTACCGTTGAACGAGTGGTGGACGCTTACGGAGAAGCGAGACAATGCTTTATGGAAATGCGTAGCATTTGTTTCTTTGTAGGTGCTTTGACGCATTCAGGGTTGCTGGTCCCCCTTGGTACCCACTGAAATTTGACCTAACTCTCATAATTCCACAATATAACTGTAGACTAAGACAATCTTAAAAGTAGAGATTCGACTAAAAGCGCTGCAGTTGCGAATCAATGTGGGGCAAATCATCGCATGGCTTGTGCTCTGCCTAGATTTAATATTAGCTAAGAGCATTTTATGGAGTTTCAAAGGATATCATAAATTCTGCATGTTAGATTAACAGGGACGCTATATACATTGAAGCGAAGTTCGTGTGCCTGCTGTAGCTGGTTTGTGTCCGTTGGTAACCATTCTGTTTTGCTGTCGGAGAGAAGAAACATTCTTTAAAAAAGTGTTTTTTCGCATATAAGCTCTGTTCTTCCACTCACTCACTCACTCACTCACTCACTCACTCACTCACTCACTCACTCACTCACTCACTCACTCACTCACTCACTCACTCACTCACTCACTCATCCAGCCATTCATTATTTCACTGACACACTCCCTTATTTATGAACTCCTTCACTCAATTATTCATTATTTCACTCACGCACTCTGTTTCTCCCCCTCTCTCTCTTGTGCAGACTACAAAGAGGAAGACGACGACGAGTGCCTGACGTGCAACGTGTGCGAGTGCTTCTTTTTCTCAGCTCGCCGTCTCTCTCAACACCAGCAGCGAAAGCGTCACTTCGGCTGTCCGTGTGTGACGCCATCTTCCCTCTCTCTCTCGCCCTCGAAAACCACAGAGGAACCCTGTAACACTGGTCGGAGGATGATGATAAAGACGACCAACAGGAGTCTCATTCGAGGGGACCCAAAAAAAAAACTGAGGGCAGCTTCACACCGGTAGTGTCATGGCTGAAGAAACAGCAGAGCTTGGCGGCCTTTCTTAGCATACCAGCCAAGCCTAGCTAGAGATAGCCAGCTAAGCCTCGATAAAGCCACATGAGCATACAGAAAGGCAGTTAAGCCTGGGAAAGCCAAGTTGAGGCTCTCTCTACTTATTTCTATTTTTCTTTCTGTGTCTGGCTATTCCGTTTCCTTTGCTTATCTGTGTCTCTGTTTCTCGTTGTCTCTTTCTTTCTCTTTTTCTCTGTATCCTCTTCTCGTTCTCTCGCCCATAGCAACGCAATCATACGTTTTCCATAAACGCTTGTTCTACTAGCGTGCCTAGATAGCCGAGTGCTTACGGTGCTCGCCTTATGACCCTTGGTACCTGGGTTCAAATCCCCCTCGCCAGAAAATTTCATTTTGTTTCATTTGTGTCTTCTCCTCCTCCTCTCCACTTCTCTTCTCTGCTCCTACTTTCTCTCCTCTAACGGGTTGCCAGGCGACGCAGGGTGACTTCATAGTTTGGCGGAGTTTTGCGACGGATCGCTAGGCGACGCAGGGTGACGTCATTGTTTGGCGGAGTTTTGCGAACACCAACGAACCAAGCTCGAGCTTAAACAGCTCGACTTTTAAAAGCAAAATGGGCGCGACCGTAATCATTGACTTATGGTACATTCAGCTGGTTGTTTTGGTGCGCTCCAGAGCACTCTGGCGACGCGCATCACGTTCGCCTCGTTGAAATCGAGTGCTCTAAATACGTTCGGCAGGATCTTTCAGGTCACCACACTCCAACTCAGAGCGCTCTGATGCACTCTTATTTGACCTCGGAACACAACCGGAATATGATGACGTGACTCCCACTCCCATTGTGTTTGCAAGTTGCAAAAGAAGGCGGTCTGACGTTTATCCTCATCCAGCCTCCGATTGCTCTGCCGAACGACTGCACGTGTGGCTCGGACATGAGTCACCTGGCTTGGATCATGGTCGGGCTCCGGATTGTAGCAATGCGAGTCAGAGCGCGGCAGTGCCCAGCCGAATGCGCCGTTAGTTGTCTTGTAGTGGCAATCGCACCTCGGCGTTCGCGTGCCATGGTGTATCCCTTGAGTCAACTTCTGGATTGTCCAACTGCCGAAGCAGATCTCAGAGGCCACAGAGAAAGAAACGCATGGTTGAGATCTACTCCGGCAGGTGCCGCAACGGTACCAGCTGCTCTCAATCTCTATATGAACTCATTCAATTTTAATTATTTATACTGACAAATAAGTGGACGTTATCTTAGATAGTTATGCTCCGATATCATATGTATGCAATATAACTGTTAACTTAATGCAGAATCATCGATTTATACTTTTTGGAAGATTTTTTATGAATATTCGAAAAACCGGAAGTAAGCGTTCGACCGGAAGTGCTTAGAAGAGAAACAAGTTGTCACGTGGTGCTCGGGTCACTGATAGGAAGAATCAGAACGCAGATTCCGCCTCACGATGAGAGTGTGCGCCGTGGTCGTTAAGCGGTTATGGGTCGCCGTGGTCGTTAATCGGTTACGGCGCTGGTTTGATCTCAGCCGCAGAGGTCGCATTTGCATGAATGCGAAATGCTGGAGACCCGTGTTCTGTGCGACATCAGTGCACGTTAAAGAACACTGGGTGATCGGAGATTATCTGGAGGCCCACACTACGGCGTCTCTCATAGCCTGAGTTGCTTTTAGTTGTTAAACCCCACAAACCAACCAGCCAGCCAAGCACGATTACTATCACTGTCAGTGCTGATAGCGCGTATTCAATTAAAGGGCCCCTAAACCAATCCGATTTCAAACGTGACAGAGTGGTTCCTTTCTCGTCTTGACTACCCTTCCCACAAGTGCAATCTCTTCCTCGCCACCTATTTCTGCATAAAACAGGTGGAGAATATCAGCAATAAGCGTCGAGCCTATTAGGATTAACGCTTTCGGTTACACGCGTCTATCTCCGTTTACGCTGCCGAAAACGCACAAAACGAAGGGAAACCGGTTGATAGCGTACGATACTCATGCGAGGCACGGCAAAAAGGGCATACGACTGCATGGCAAATCAGGGTAGGAGGCAATTCACAACTGGTATCACTCGTACACGGACCAGTCGAGAGCTTATCTCCTCGTGACGTCACATGAACAGACAGGTGGCGTCACAAATTCCGCCGAAAAAAAAACGGGAAACGCCTGGAGACAATAACGCTTTCGTTCTATGTATTTTCACATGTAGTTTATGGGAAGGAGAGCGGTGGATCGGGCTGGTTCGTACCGATTCATTATTACTACAGTGCAAGAAACAAAGACGAACTTAGTATCGCAGGCAATGTACAGTCAGCCATTAAAGTTTACGGACCACGCGAGCGCGTGTTGAACTGCCTGTCCGCGCGACCTAGCTGTGCGCCCCCTACATTCGACCACAGCGCTGTGTCGAAACTGGGTCTTCTGGTTATTCGCTGGCATACGAATTTTCTACTGCCACGCAGTGCACTGTTAGGTCGTTGCTTTCACGCGAAGTGCTTAGCTGCAGTATGGCCATCACACTTCTACTTTCACAGCACAATTAGACCTATCACGGCGTGCCTCGATTGGTGTGCCGTTGGGCAGGGGATCAGCAGAACTGTTGATAACAGTTATGCTGATAGAATGCTCTCGAGACAAAAGTGCGGGGCCATGGCTGTCGAAGAGCGCATGACGTTAAAAGGGGAAAGGTGGAAAATGTTTTTGCCCATTTAGGAAATAGCCAGGCCTTTGATTAGGGTATATATGCGTCTTGACCATATCACTGCTGTCAATCGCCTCTGACGTAGCGGAAATGTAACGAAGAGACTCTTGGCCGGGAGCTCGCGTGGTCCGCAAGTTCTGTGGTTCACTTAGGCTACATGACGGGCATTACATACATGGCCTGCTGCTAGCTCATGTACTCACCAGCTTCCCGTTCCACCCGCGCAGGCGGCAGCGCCGTAGCTGGTGGGGAGGCGTCGACGAAGATGATGACACGGACGACGAACAAGACGAGGAGTCCTCGGAAGAAGACACCGTCCTGCACGACGTCGAGTCGGGGCCCAACCAGGGGAGTGAAACTTCCTATACCCTCCATGGAACGCGATATTTCCTCGCAGCGCGGGACGAACGCCTGGTGTTTGGGGGCGGTACGAAAACATGGTGGCGCATTGCAGACACGCACTGGGGGACGCCATCTTGATGAGGACTGAGGATCCGAGTGGCGGGAAGGGGGGGGGGAGAGTGATTTAGCGCCAAATTCAATTGGGATGCACAAGCAAGCCAAATTGAGCTAGTGGAAGGTATTCAGATGGCGAGCGCGCGACCTTGTTCCTGTTGCGCAACCCACCACATGATCACAACGGCAATTGTTGCGTTCTGATTGATGAAGGTTTGCCCATCCACCTATTTTCGCACCACTTATCCGAAGTAAGATTGTTTTTGTTTACGTGTACACATAGGTTAGACAAGAATAAAGAGCAGAGTTTCAATGTTTTATTGCCTAAACGTACCATTCATACATGTTAAAAACACAACATGAACAGCTACTGCTGCAACCGCATCCTGATATGCCGTGCAAGCCTAGAAAAACAAAACGAGCAGCATGCAGATCGTACCTTTCGTCCGCCGGGACCCGAAAGAATTTTATGTCGGTGTGGCGTGAAGAATTTCGACACCACTCAGCACAGTACGATTTGTGATGACGGTGCGAATCCATTCATGCGTCTGTTTTGCTGAAGGTTGCAAGGGTTTCGCCAGTTTCGCTGAAACAAACTTTACGGTGGTAAAAGCGGCTTTTGGGTCACCGTAGGCCGTAGCATACATGGGCGCGCGACAAGAAACGCCCCTTTTTCGCCGTGAGTGATAGGACGCAGTTCCCGTTTTCCACTCCGGGTGGCGCTCGTATATACGCAATCTCGAACTGCAACCTTTAGGTTCACTTGTGTATTAAAAACTCCGGAGTTAATAAGTAAGTTGGTAATAGCTATAAAATGGAACAAGTACATTCATCTATGCTCGTAGGTAGTACAGCCCCCAAACGTTAGGATCGCTGCGGTCACGGGACAGAAAAACAGCGAAGTTTCACCCCCCTGGCCCAACTCGCAAGAGCTCGAGCGGCTTTTGTGACTGCTGTGGCCGAGCGCCGCTCACTTCGGCGTTCCACAGGGCGGCGCTGTAGCTGCTCCGCTGACGTCACCCGCTACTGACGAGGCTCGCTGGAGGGATGAAAGATAAAGGGTATGAGCAATGCCAGGTGAGCGAAAGAATAACAACATATTATTGGGCTCTACATGCCAATATCACACTATGACTATGAGGCATGCCACGGGGTTGGGGAGGACTGTGACTTATTTCATTCGTCATCTTGGGTGGCTAGAGTAAATTAGTAGTCTAGAGCCTAGGATTCACTACCTGATGTACCTCGGTGAAAAAATATACATAAATACGGTCTTGTAAAAAGCTATGAAGCCACACATCTCGGATCACACATGTCGAGCTAGTTGGTTTATTCATCATTACAAGGCAAATACTGCGGACACTTCACGAAGAGAGGCACGTGGAACGCTTGTTCTTTGTGCCTGTGCCTCGTGTTCATTCTGTGCCTCGTGTTCATTGCGCATCTGCATCCAGTTCTTCACGTCTTTCTTTCTGAATTGGGAGCTGTATTTGCCTTGTGGAAGATATCTCAGTTTTGAAAGCACTCTGGAGGAAAAACTGGCAACGAATACTTGATATGCAATAAATTTTTTTTCAGTGCGCGGAACACTTGGGCAGTGGAACAAGGAACAAGATTGGGCAGTGCGCAGTCTTTTCTTCAAGCAATCTGATCACTGAAAAATGGTTTTGTTGTCATGTATGTTGCACCAACCAGCCTAAGCAGCCACCTTGTGACAGAAAATAAACGCCAGTTTCTTTACATGAGCTTAATTCTGATGTGTCTAATTTTACAAATTGAGTTCTCATAACAAGTAAGCTTCAAATATTGTTTAGGCTAAAGCAGCCTAGACTTTTAATTTATAACAAAAAACTATCATTCCAAATGCTTTATTCTTTATATTTTACTTGCAGGCCCCGTGGCCGACCGAACAACGATTGCTGTTGCACCGCACGATGCATCGTCTCTGAAGTCTTACAAGGTCATTCACCTTGACAAGACGGAGAGCTCGAAGGTCATCAGAATTCACACAGCAGCGAACCGTTGAAAAAAGTACCAGAAGTGTTGGAAGAGGTTTGCGCTACAATTTTGCTCCAGGTAGTGTCTGTGAAAAAGTGATCGAATACTGTAACAGGCGCTTATTGAAGTGGGTCTTTTGGATGTGCTCTATATCAAAGCTTATGCGCTGGGAACTGTTTTTTGTGACTGTCAGCGACGCTGGACATACAATGCCGACGCTTGTACCGAACGTACTCAGTGCCGCGACAGCTGCTTAGCCATTATTATTTTCTTTGTATCACCTTCCTTTTAAGTACTTTTACAGATTCGCAGTAAGGAAATGTCCCGAATTCTCAGTGCTTTCTTTTTGAACCTTTGCTGTCTGCGGTCGTTCTGTCTGCAAAATTTGAAACGAGCAACGTAGGACGACCCGCTAAGAGGCTTCAGACATAATTAACGAATCATTTCAGGTTGTAGGCTAACACGCAGGCTGTAAACTCTGGACTGTGCGTGTTGCGGAGAATACGCTGGCGTCGAAGGAAAAATAACCATAATCCTGTTGATTTTCTGTTAAGAGAATTAGCAATTTGCCCCGCCCCCCCCCCCCCAAAAAAAAAAAAAAAAAAACTTCTTTTGACACAAACATCAAAGCGTGAGAAATGAAGCAGCCAGCGATCACGTCTTCAGGATGACATACACAGCCACTTATACAGGATGTTGCATCGATTTCCACGTCTGCTTGTGACGTCCTCATATGCACCGTTACGTCATAGATACGAGCCTACCAACAATATCGCAGATAACGTCAACAGCTATTACTGTTGAAAATATCACTCCAGCCGCTGTTAAAGATGTCATGGCGAAGCACAGTAAGTGTCCCATAATATATCGCACTACAACATTTTCGACTGGCTATCAATGGCTAGCAGAGCCACATCTTAAATTATCCACATCTTATAAAGGCGCTCCGTGTGTGTGTTCTTTATCTTCGTCCGTGTCTTATTCGCGCCTTAAACTTCAAATATGTTAAACCAACAAGCCCAATCTGCCATTCTTACATCCTAAATGAATGACGCCACAGCCCCGCCATGTTAGAGCTAGTTAAAAGCGTGTGCAGGCTCAGTGCTGAGAGAATACTTGCGTTTAAACAAAAGACTATTATGTTTATGTTAAAAAACACAATTTATCGCCGCAGTTAGTCATTGCTTTAAAAGGACCGAGCGCTGGGGTAGTTGGTACTCCATTGCTACGAAAAACTGCGCAAAATAACCAGGGACAGAGAAGACACAGGCACAAGCGCAGCTAGCAACTGCTAGTTTATTGAAGGAAACACAGATATAAGTATTAAGAAACCCACGTGGACGATTGTGTGCGTCTTCCCTGTCCCGAGTTATTTAGCGCAGTTTTTCCTAGTAATTATTCACTGCCTTGAAGTATGTCGAACCCGCATATATCGAGCCCTCATACAACGAATTATTGCGTATATCGAACAGGTGGAAAGTATTTTTGATATATGGAATAACTTGTATATTGTATAACTTGTATAACTTATATAAAGAATTTTTCTGTGATCCCGTTCTTACCCGATACATTCGGGTTCGACAGTATTTCCAAGCGAAAACTCGCAACACTTTAGTCTAAATCAGAAGTTGTATAGTTATTAATGTCTGAGGGCGCGCTGGCGGGCTTATTGGTTGCACATGTTTTTGAGCACATGAAAATTAACAAGGATGCACAAACGCACACACACACACATCGCAGGCGCTAAAGCGGAACACAGAGCATGTGTTGCGTGTATATTTGTTCATCCTTGTATCTTAAGTTTGTCCTGAGGTTCTAAATATCAGTGTCCGCAAAGTAATTACGGCATCTTGGTTATTACGGGGTTAAAAATGAGATGTACACACATCGACGGTGCTTCACGCGTTCATCGCACGTTTCTTCGGCACATGGTAATATAAGAGTGAATGAATGTACGTTCATGCCTGCAAAAAAAAAAACAGGAAAAATATAACAGGAAGACGGCACATCCAAATTAACGAGAAGTAAAAACATGCTGCATTGGCCATGAACCACCATGTTTCACAGTGTTTCTGCTAAAGTTTCAGAAGAAACAAGAAAATATACTTTGATGACGCGAAATTCTCGAAATTACGTTTCCGTGGACCATTCGACTTCGTTTGAAATTTGTTCGAATAAAAACGTAAATCTACAAACGCAGCAACACCACGCGCAATAAATATATGAGAATGGTGGGACCCCGCGGGAAGGTGGGGGTGCAAATTTGAGCGGGTGAGCACATTTCAACTTGCGAAAGAATTCAATTTCCTCTCGTCATATGAGCTCAAAACCACTCCGTATATATTCACCAGGAACGGCTCGCTCTTCGAGCAAGCTTATGTATTCGCTCCTCCGTGCCCAGATTTGAAGAATACAAAAAAGTAAACTGAAATACTGGAATGAACTTTCAGTTACCCTGTTGTGCAGTTTATATATATATGTCTGGCCCCGAGATTGACAAAGTATAACAAAAAATTGAAAAACTGAAACGAATTTTAGTCATTTCGTTCTGTTTCCCGAAACACATTCGCTGTCAGATACGAACTGAAAGCCGAGTTGTTGATTTTGAAAAAGCCGGTGGAATTGTATCAAACGATGTGTATTTTTTATTATTATTCACAAGTGCACTTTATATTTATTCTGCAACAAAATTGTTTCGTATTTCGACGAGCCACACCCATGTAAATAATTCTAAACTGAAATTCAATTTCGTTTCAACAAAAAACGCAAGAAAAAAAAAAGAAGCGGAATCAGTGAATTCCCAACAAGGACGTTGGCGGAAAGTAGACTACAATTCTCGGATGTCGCATGAAAGGCGAAACAATACTTTAAAACGACAGAAAACAAAATTGAAATTCATAAAAGCAACAAAAGTAAGACAAAAAAAACGACTCGTGGGTGGTCTGCTACTTCAGCCTAGACAACAGCGAAATTTATTTTCAACCTATATTTCCGGTTCGTCGTCGGTATGCGTTGTTATCCGCGGAAACTGAAAACAAAAGCCGATACCCTCTAGAACAAAGCCCATTTCTTTTCAGATCTGAAATGCGATGTCCCCTACTTGTGGACGTCATGCATTCCGAGGTTCAGTAGATTGGTGTGGCATTATATGCCTGTTTTCGCTTTCTTTTTTCCGAATGTCAAAATTGCATGGCTTGTCTCTATATTCGTTTCTGAGTTTGAAAACGAAAATACCGGTTCCTTCTCTAAAGAAAGACCATTCTGCAAAAGAAACAATCTAGACCAGTTCCACCCCGAGTGAAAGCTGTGCGAAGAGCGGAGCATTGATTCGCCTGTGTTTCCCTTGTGTTTATCTTGTGTTTATCTGCTCTCTTGCATTTTTGTAGCGTTAGCTACAATGGCCGAGGTTGAGCAGTTTTGCGTGGCTTATCGAGAGACGTACTGCGCACGCGCGAGGAACAGTGCCGTCACGGCGCACTGCTGGCGCCGCTGGCGCCGCGCGGGCCTCGCGGGTCTGCGCATTCCAAAGGAGTGACGTCATAGCCGCGGCAGACTCGCTGGCGCCGGTGCTTGCCCAGCTGTGCGACTCCGTTTCGAAATACCCAAGTCTCACGTTGGGCCGGGCGTTGGGGAGATAAAGACGGCAGCGTGTTACTACACTGACCACCGAGCGGCCTTTGTGACAATAGAGAAATGACGTCGAGCAAAAATAAATATAAATGTGTCACATAATGCGTATACCGTGTGTGAGTGTGTCATTGAAGCCGCAGTAACCATTATAATCAAGCTAATTGTAGACAACCAGGAGAGCTAAGATTAATCAGCTGAACCTTAGTTCACGCTTCGTGTAGCCTGGCATAGCCGAGCTAAGTCACTACAATTTTAAATGCGAAGCATTTCTTAGCGAACCTCAGGCACCTTGGACGTTTCTATCTATCTATCTATTTATCTATCTATCTAGCCGCCTACGTCTGGGCGCTCTCCCGGTCGTCTCTATAGGTTGTAATATACCAAAACTTGCATAGCATAGGATGAGTATATGACGAACACGATTCACTGGTCATGACATTAATAACGCAAAATACCTGTCCCGTACGTCATGAAACTCTTTCGCTCAATCACTTATGGTACATACCCGCATACCAGAGTTCATGTTATGCGGGTATGTGCCAAAGGTGACAACAGAGTCTCAGTCAAGGCAGTAACCGCGATTATACACATTGACACGGAAGGAAAGTGATACTAATAGTAATTGCTAGGGTTTTACATCCCAAACCCACGACACGATCATGAGAGACGCCGTAGTGAGGGGTTCCGGAAATTTTGACCATCTGGAATTCTTTAACGTGCACTTACATCGCACAGTACACGAGCCCCTAGCATTTCGCCTCCATCAAAACGCGACCGCCGCGGCCGAGTTCGAACCCGCGACCTTCGGGTCAGCAGCCGAGCACCGTAACCACTTACCACAGAGTACCGACGCAAGGAATGTTAGGGAGCTGAAGACAGATCAGCCCTGGAAGACGCTGGGCTACCATCTACTCGTCCACGTGGTCCGCAACGTCGACCGCGTGGATTACGCAAAAACCGGGGTCTATGCTTCCTACAATAACTCTGCCGAGAGGACCATGTCCCTCATGATTACCGGTGACTTCAGCATTTATTTATCATAACCCAACAGCGCCTGGTTCTTAGACGGCATGAAAGGCGGCTTGGATGTGAACAGGGCACCACAAGACCTCGGTGCCACGTACAGGACAGGAGGCATCATCGATCATTTCTTCGTAAAATCCATCCGCTGTTTTCACCAGCTCTACTATACCTCGCACGTCACTACACTTAGACCATTCATAGCCGCGATTACGAACGGATTCTATAACGTGTTCTGTCCAGCTGCTGGTGCTCACTGATCACGGTGATGATGACCTTATTCAAGAACTGCCAAGAACCCCTTCCACACATGCACACGGGTTCAAACGCGCGTGTGTTCTCCGCCATAACGGTTTAAGTATAAGCATAACAACTGTAACATAGCTCTAACGACTGAAACTGTGACTGTAACGCACGTGCAGTGCACCTGTGCGTGCCACTCGGCTGTGTATATATTTATGGAAACTTTTCTGAGTAAAGCTTAGTTGCGAGTAGCGCCTGTCCTGTGCATCTGTGTTCCTTCATTGTCCTATTCGAATTCGCGACATCCAGTATTGAAGAATATAAGCACTACATATCAGCGTACTGCGTCTGGTGTTGGTGACACCTATGCTGCTGTTTCCTTCGTTAAGCAAGTGTAAACAGCTGGTTATATAACACATGCACGACTCTTCAAATTATGTGTGTGCGTATACCATTTGCACATTTCTCTAGAGTCATTGCGTAACGTTTGGCTCAATGTGAAAAATTGCGACACAGTCCCCTTCCTGCGCATGCTTCGCATAACATCGATTCTCACGGTACGTGCGATCTGCCGAATTCTTTTCTCGTCTTTATCTCTTTTCTGGTCATTTCTGTTCATTTCGTGTGATTATGTGTTATTTTATATAACTTTTTCTTCTTTTTCGTGCTTATATAATTCGTTTTGCGATTATCGATTTTCTTTTTCTATGGTCTTTTCGCTACTGTTTTACTACAGTTTGCTGCTCCGAGCGTGATGCGTCTATGTCCCGGCGCTGGCGTTTCGCCTGCGCTTCTCTTTTCCGCATACCTGTGTCTATCTCCCGAAGTTGGCGTATTTCTGTCACTTCACTCGCTCGGACAGACGAATTAGCCCTTCTGCGACGCTGGCGTTCACGGGACAGCAAGCTCTGGCGTTCCAAACGTCCAGCCTGCTCGCTTATGTGTATCAAACGTGGGACCTGTGTGACGATAACGCGAGAGATGAGGCGACGAAAGGGCGCTCCTCTAAGCTGCTCCCCAGCTGAAGCTTACACAGGATACCCTTTTGGAGTTGTCCATGTGATGCCTAAGCGCACAGAGGCTTTTTTCGGGTTGTATACTTCCTAATGTGACAATGCATGAGGAACTGCGTGAATTTTCTACATTGCTTTATCTGGCTTTGCAGAATTTCAGGTTTTACACCGCATAAAGTTAGAGGCTCTAATTATGCCTTATCATATTTGTTTTTTGCTTCACCTATGTGCGTGACTAAAGAAAGTACGTTATGGATTGAATTTGACCCAATGTAAAACATCGTTTACCTTTTCCCGATGTTGCGAATTTAGTACATTGAGAAAAGTCAGACTCATAGCCGTAACCGTTAGGAAGGTTTCGACAAATGTGAAGTTGTAACTATTGCTTTGGGTTTTCGGCTCCATTGGCGGTCGGATGACGGACGTATAATTTACGCCTCGCCACTCTGCTACAGATGAGCACATAGTGCTCGAAACCATCTTTATTAACAGCAGAGCGAGTAAGACTGGTGTTGCAGAAAACACGGTGCGAATGCGCCACAGAAAGTAATATGTGCCTGCAGCTGCTAGGACAGCACATGCATGCAATGCATAGTATAGTATAATATAGCAAAGGGGTGCGAAAAGGAAGTAAGGGTGAGGAGGAAGGAAAGGAGGATGAGAAAGGATAAAGCCTGCATAGCCTTGTATAGTATATTTTAGCAAGTATATCGGAAAAAGAAGTGAGGGTGATGAAGACAGACATAAAAGAAATAAACTGCAGCACTGAAGCATTTAAAATGTCTTTTTTTTTTCCCAGGACAATAGGCCAATGGAATAGGTTGCCTTCAGAAGCAGCAGAAATTGCTTTACATGATGTACTTCCAAGTTCAGTGCAGGGTCTGCATTAGTGTACTCGCGCGGTTGACTAAGTACGAAACGGTATTACTAACCTACATTAGATTGTGTACTCCGATGTACCACTACGTAAGTGCACAGTGAATTGTCTTTTAGCGGCGAAGCTCCTTAAGGCGGCACCCGTTCGTCCCTCGTAGTCGTAGTCGTAGTCGTAGTAGTCGTAGTGCGTAACCAGTCTTACGCTTTGACCTCCAAGGTGGTGCCGGTGGGAGATTTTTCCTGTGCGTTGTTGAACAATAAAAAATTCGCAGCGTGCGCGTTAACTAAAAGCCGAATTCTTCTGTCTCTCATTCCCCATTAGCAGCCATTGGCATCTTCCAGTAGGAAACGTTAGTAGAAGTAGAAGTGTAAGTGTTAGCTAAAAGCCGACTTCTTCTGTCTCTCATTCCCATTAGCAGCCATTGTTTACCTCCAAGGTAGTGCCTGGTGAGATTTCTCCTGTGCGTGATTAAACAATAAAAATTTTGTTCAAAACGCCGTTGATTGATGAAATAAACCAACGAAAGACGCCAGATGTTTTGTAAAAGCAAAACGAAAGAACGCCAGATGTTTCTAAAGCAAAACGAAAAGACGCCAGCTGCTTAACGAAATACGCCAGATGTTTTCTAAAGCAATGGTTTTCTAAACAATGAAAATTCACAGCGTACATGTAAAATTAAAGTGAGCTGCAAGTCGTCATAACTCTCATCGAACCTTTAGTATAAACGCGCCCGATCTCACGTCGGTGATGATGTACTGGGCAGAATTCACGGATGATTCACGGTTTACCGATGAACCTCCGCAGCTTCGCCCACTCATCATCATTCACTCCGTGGATATGCTGTGATTTTTTTATTGTATTGTTGAAGTGTTATCATCTCTATTCTGTATTGAAATATTGTATTTCCCCGTCACTGCAATTCTCTCGGGCGTTGTGGGTACTGTCATAAATAAATAAATAAAGGTAAGGAGCAGGTGACAGGGCACACCATAACATAGCCATGTATAATATAGCAAAGCATAGCAGTAGGAGGGGAAGAGAAGTGAGGTTTAGGAAGAGTGACGTCACGGTTAGGAGAAGGGAAAGGAGGCGAGAGGGAAATACAGAAAGAGATAAAAAAAGAAAAAAGACAAAAGACGAACATGTAGAAAGAAATACAAGAAGAAGGAACTCAATGTGCGTTCCCCAGGTGGGGGCGCTCGCTTGCCAGCTCCGCAGTTTGCTGAGATTTCACAAGCGTGCAACTGGCTTGATCTTTTATTTGTTCTGAACACAGGACTGTTTAATTTATACTTGCAGTATTCATCAGGACAGCTTTGCGCTCTCCCAGTATATTGTACTCGAAATTGTCTCTTTAAAATGCGTAAGCACCTCTGTGCCTGCTGAAGGAGGACACTGTCGGTCCATTTCTCACGTAAGAGAACCACCGCTATAATGAAACAAATGAAAACAACAAAACAAAACATACTTTCTTGGGCAGGCTTGGTTTAACCCGAGTTGCCGCACTTAAAGGGGAGTGCCCTAACCATTGGCCCACACAACCACGCTTTGCAGAATGAATTTTGATTTATTAGGGCGCAAACCTTAATGGCTTCATCAAGCGCGAAAACTGACCGTCGGCGGCGTCAAAACGAGTGAGACAAAAATCATCGTCCCGCAATTGTACTGTCGTGACTTCCCCGATTTCCCACTTTTGTGAAGTCCGTACGACGTCACTTAACATGACATCGCATGATGACGTCATCAGATGATATCGTCGCGGGATGATTCCGGAAGCAGTGCTGTAAAATCGCATGAGGTCCAGAAAACTACGTTTTCTCTGATCCATGGAGGCAATGTAAAACCACGCTAGGTACGGAAGGCTTTTGGTGGAGGGGGGCGGATCAGTACAGTCGACTGAGAGGAAGACGAGCAAGAACACGGCTTTCGAGTCGTCTTAGGCGAATCCACAACGCTCCCTGGGGCGCTCCACAACAAAGCAGTTTAGGGAACCACCCTGTCGTTTCTTCATGTCTCTCGATGGCGTCACCTGCAGGTCCCACGTTTATTAAGCATAAGCCGAGCAGGCTGGGCATTCGGAACGCAAGCGCTTGCTTCCCCGTAAACGCCAGCATGACCGAAAAAAAAATCACAGCATATCCACGGGGTGAATGATGATGAGTGGGGCGAAGCTACGGAGGGAATCATCTGTAAACCGTGAAACTCTTCCGTGAAATGCGCCCAGTACATAATATAAAGAGTGTGAAACATCGTGTATATATTAAACATCAAACTTTTATTGTACTGTTGGTTTACGTGGTCCCTTCATTATCACTTGTGATCGGTGAAATGCAAGGAAGAAGTCCGCTCCCGAGCGAAAGAGCGCCAAAAGCGACCGCATTCCCCGCTCGCCCTGTGCGAATTAAAGGCAAGGCTAGAGGGAAGACAGGACGCGCGTTCCACGACGCGAGGTCGGTAGCATGCCCAACGAAAGCCAATGGAACGCGATCGTGCAAGTGCTCCGGCTTCGCATCGCCTCATGGTTCCATTTAGCGTCCCAAAACCAAACATATTGCTCAAGGTGTGCCTTGCGTTTTTCGTAGAAATAATTTCTTTATCATGTACATTAAGACGAAAAGTTGAAAGCTCACTAGAGTGTATCGCCCGCAAAGTATGTCTTTTAGTGTAATTTAACTCTCGTACGGCAGGGTCCTCGCGCCGTTGCCGGTCCACCTCGCCCGTTGACGATCGGGCGAGGTGGCTACATGCAACTACTACTACTACACTTTAAGAAAAACATCTGGCGTTCTTTCGTTCTGCTTTTACAAAACATCTGGCGTCTTTCGTTGGTTTATTTCATCAATCAACGGCGTATTGAACAAAATTTTTATTCTTTAATCACGCACAGGAGAAATCTCACCAGGCACTACCTTGGAGGTAAACAATGGCTGCTAATGGGAATGAGAGACAGAAGAAGTCGGCTTTTAGCTAACACTTACACTTCTACTTCTACTAACGTTTCCTACTGGAACATGCCAATGGCTGCTAATGGGGAATGAGAGACAGAAGAATTCGGCTTTTAGTTAACGCGCACGCTGCGAATTTTTTATTGTTCAACAACGCACAGGAAAAATCTCCCACCGGCACCACCTTGGAGGTCAAAGCGTAAGACTTGTTACTCACTACTACGACCACGACGACTACGAGGGACGAACGGGTGCCGCCTTAAGGAGCTTCGCCCCTAAAACAAATTCGTCTGTGTGAGCCAGCGAAACGCCAGCATCGGGAGCTATATGCACCGCACACGGAGCAGCTCACCGTAGAAAACAGTACAACGTAGACCGTAGAACAGCAAATAGATAATCCCGGAAAAATAACAGAAAGCATATCACTAAATACAAGGAAATAACAGAAAAGTTCTTATCAACACAATATAAACAAAAGGGAAACACAGGCGGATTATTGCTTCGCGGTTGGTACAGCTTTCACTTAGGGTGGAACCAAGGAGGTTTGAAAAAAAATGTTCGAGTGAAATTATGCCGCTGTAATGAAGCCGCACCCACCCTAAAATGGTGGCAGCTTCCACCATCTTAGTAGGGGCAGAATATAACGTTAGCGCTCGGCGAGGAAACGGGGGCGTTTTCTTCCCAAGTTTATTATGGCGAAATTTTCCGGATAGATGCTCCTCAATGTGTGTCTTTGTGTTAATTTTACTTAATAATTGAGGTATTTTAGAGGAATGTGATAACTTACATTTGGAACGTTTCATTGCATCTGTGATGGTATTTTCCAAGCTGCAGGCGAGCCTTTTTGGCAAGCGTCTTCAATACATGATTTAAACATTGACCAGTCAGTGTCATTTACTACACTAGAAGAGAAACCCTTACTTAGTGCATTGATCTTTACGTAGGTGGGTATGTGATCACTCTCGTGAGTCTCGATGTCGCAAAACCATTTAACTTTATGAGAGAACCATCGTGACACCAAAGTCGGGTCAAGACAGCTGCTATACGTGAGATCCCGTAGATATGTTGGGTTACCATCGTTCATGAGGCAAAGGTCGTAGTCACAAGTGAATGTAACAATATTGCTGCCCCTGGTGTTCATTCTTGTGCTCCCCCAAAGCGAGTGGTGGGCGTTGAAGTCACCACTGATGTTTCAAGGCCAGTTGGTTTTCATCAAAACGTCTTTCAATCTCTGGCAGTCAAATGACGCTCCACCGTGTGTGTGACTAAAAAACGTGCGTTATGGATAAAATGTAACCAATGTACTACACAGTTTAATTTTTTTGCAATGTTGCTAACTTAGTACTTTAAGAAAAGTCAGCGTGATGGCCGTAACCACTAAGAATGTTTCTACGAATGTGAAAACAGAGCTATTGCTTACATACTTCGGCTCCATTGACACCGTACTGCATTGGACGTGCTCATGGGTGTCTAAGCAGACAGATTTGCTCCTCTTCTATTAGGACAGCTTGCGGTTTTGCCACTGCACTGTACTGCAAGTCGCCTCTTTAAAATACGTAACCACTTGCATGCCGACTCGACGAGAGAGAGAGAACAAAACCTTTTTAATGAAAACTAATGGTTTCCTCGATTGTGGGAGGCGACGACGGTTAGTCGGCCAGGAGCCCCTGCTCCATCAATAGGGTCGGCCCCTCAGTCCCGTAAAACATTCACAACCATCAAAAAAGGAATGAAAACAACTAACTAAAATATATTTTCATGGATAGGCTTGGTCTGAACCCGGGCTTCCAGATGAAAAGGGGAGTGTCTTAACCATTGAGATGCACCCACATACTTGAAGAATAAGAATTTTTAAGCGAATCTTTTATAATTCACACATTTCAGTGGCGGCGTCGTACGCCAGAAATCCGGCACAGGTGAACGCACAGAAATGCGCGCCTTGACGATGCGCCGGTCATATGCGTGTTTGCATGCGCCATATGCGGTCGCATGCGTATTTGAGGACAGTATTGATGTCTGTTATCCAGACTAGTGTTGGGGTAGTTGTAGTCGTTAGTGGAGCTAATTTCTTCATGCAAAAAACAATCGTCAGCAATGCATCTGAACCATATGAATGCGTCGTAACCGTAGTCTAAAGCAAACGTAAGAACAGAACACTTTCTCTGAAATCTTTGTTGAATTTCGTGACGCTAGTGCAATAAATACCTCTCCAGAAGGGCGTGTAAAGCCGACATGGAGTGTTGCAGACGTGCGAAAGATAGAGACTGTGCGAAAATGTAATGCCAAACTCACGTCTTGCCAAACCCGCGGGTTCAGGGATCTGTTCGAGACTCCGACGAACGCTGGAAAAATGAAAGACACCATGGCGATGCCGCCCGTAAACAACGTTCTGGAGACATCCGCCACCCGCAATAAACACATACCCTTACGCATCACTTAGGCAATTGCGAAAGTAGATTCTGTGTGGGTTTTTGACAGCGGTGCCATAACTATTTCGCGGATGGGTTTCGGTGCCGCTATATTGAGCAGTTAACCTTGCCGTTTTATGCGT